>NC_038256.2:1638891-1762178 GCF_000004515.6 Glycine max | reverse complement strand
ATATATATATATATATATATATATATATATATATATATATATATATATATATATATATATATATATATATATATATTTTGTTTGTTTCTTAACTACATAAGTATGCTGTAAAAGAAATCCACATTAAGTATTTGTTAACATTCTTAAAAAATATCTCTAAAATAAATTAAACTAGACCCACACACAAAATGTGTCAGAGGTGCAGAATTTGGCCCGCCCCAAAAAGGTCCAAAAACAAAAACTCGTCTATGAGCTGTTCATTCCATTGCTAGTTAGTGACCTGCTCAATAAGAATTGAAACCTCTGCAGGCATTACGAACAGGGCCCTAGCATGGGCTCCATATGTAGAGCCCATTTTTGTTAAGGATCCAGTTGGCATGCCATATATACAAAACTTTGGCGGGACATGCTAGGTGCACCTAGCAATTTATTGAATGGGTCATTTTGCCCTTCATTTAAAAATTTAAAAAAGCTTTCCTCCTCTTCCGGAACCACTCTCACTCTCTTTTCTTTGCTGCTTGTTTTCTTCTTCTTCGCGAGCGTGTCTTCTCTTCTTCTCCGCGAGCTCAGCTGCTTGTTGTGGTTGGATCAGACGCAAATCCTTCGAGGTAGGTGTCCCTAACTTGACATTGCTTTTATTATGCAGTATAGTTGTAGCATTTAGGCTAGGATAGTGGAACCTTAGGGTAGAAGACGCCGGAAAAAATGGAGAAAGGAGTGGTTACGGTGGCGTCTTCCGGAAGAACTGCGAAGGCTTCTTCCAGAACTTCCGGAAGAAGTAGTTCTTCCAGAAAATTTTCGGAAGAAGGGTTCTTCCGGATGCCCTTTGAATATTCCGGAAGAACTTTTCGGAAGAGCCACTTCTTCCGGAAAGTTTCCGGAAGGACTACTTCTTCTGGAAGTTTTTTTTTTAAAAAAAATATTGTTTTGTTTTTTTTAAAATGAATGATTATTTTATTTTTATGAATTAAGTAGGTGTATGTTTGTTAAATTTTATAAAAAAAAATGAGGTTTGGCTTTTTCATGACAAATGAAGTTTTTTTTTTTTAAATTTAAATTGTGTATGTTTACTAAATATTTATTTTTAAATTATTTGTGTTTTTGTTTATAAATGAAGTTGTTTCTTGTTATAAATTAAGTTGTGTGTGTTTTTGTTTATTGTTTTTTTTTAAATTAGTGTATTTTATTTATAAATAAAATTGGTTATTTGTATAAATTAAGTTGTGTATGTTTTGAAATTTTTTTCCCATTTTTGTTTTATTTTTATATATAATTTTAGTTGTGTATGTTTACTAATTATATATTTTTAAATTAGTTGTGTTTTTTTTGTTTATAAATAAAGTTGTTTTTTTATTATAAATGAAGTTGTTTTTTTAATAAATTAATTTGTGGATGTTTACTAATTAATTATTTTTACATTAGTTGTGTTTTTTTTATAAATGAAGTTGTTTATTTTTTTTAAAATTAAGTTGTGGATGTTTACTAATTAATTATTTTTACATTAGTTGAGTTTTTTTATATAAAAGAAGTTTTTTATTTTTTTTAAAATTAAGTTGTGGATGTTTACTAATTAATTATTTTTACATTAGTTGTGTTTTTTTTATAAATGAAGTTGTTTATTTTTTTTTAAATTAAGTTGTGGATGTTTACTAATTAATTATTTTTACATTAGTTGTGTTTTTTTTTATAAATGAAATTGTTTATTTTTTTCTTAAATTAAGTTGTGGATGTTTACTAATTAATTATTTTTACATTAGTTGTGTTTTTTTTTATAAATGAAGTTGTTTATTTTTTCTTAAATTAAGTTGTGGATGTTTACTAATTAATTATTTTTACATTAGTTGTGTTTTTTTTTATAAATGAAGTTGTTTATTTTTTAAAAAAATTAAGTTGTGGATGTTTACTAGTTAATTATTTTTACATTAGTTGTGTTTTTTTATAAATAAAGTTGTTTATTTTTTTTTAAAATTAAGTTGTGGATGCTTACTAATTAATTATTTTTACATTAGTAGTGTTTTTTTTTTTAAATGAAGTTGTTTATTTTTTTAAATTAAGTTGTGGATGTTTACTAATTAATTATTTTTACATTAGTTGTCTTTTTTTTATAAATGAAGTTGTTTATTTTTTTTAAAATTATGTTGTGTGTGTTTTCAAATAATTTTATTTAAATTAGTCTTATTTTTTTATAAATAAACTTGTTTTATTTTTATAAAGAAAGTTGTGTATGTTTTGACAAAAAAAAATACGTATTCCACATGATTTGCAGATCATGGCTAGAACACGAAGTTTAGGTCGTGCTATAAGTAGAGTTATAGGTAGAGATAAAAAGGATGACCATGATGCAGTTGATGTTCCCAAGAGGCGTAGGCCTACTGCATTAGCCCGTAGGCAACGAGTTCATCAGATGACTCAGGATGTTCCTGACATGACTGAGGATGTCCCTGATATGGCTGAGGATGCACCTGAGATGACTGGGGACGTACAGGGTGATGATGGTGCTGAGGGGTCACATGCTGATGATGCTGAGGGATTCTCAGGTGGGCCACGTGACCCATCAGTGCTGACATCATTTGCGGACCATGTTGCACATGCCGTTTGGAGTGGACATGTATTTTAATTTGTTAATTATTTGTCATTGTTGATTTGTTTGTCATTAATTTTTTTTTATAATTGTATAATTTGTACTTCAAATCAGGAACGTCCTGAGTTGAAGTTGGTGTCACATGGGAGGAAGGTGACATTGATTGGAAGGCCAGTGCCTGAGATTGAAGGACTGGTTGGTGCCACAGGATTAAGTCCACTGATCGGGTGTTCAGTTGTTACTGGCGATCCTGGACTTATATTCGCATTTGTGGAGAGGTGGCACAGCGAGACCAGCACCTTGCACCTTCCGATAGGAGAGTTAACGCTCACACTGGATGATGTGTCGTCACTCCTCCATTTGCCTATCACTGGCGCGTTCCACAACTTTCATGCTCTTTCTGCGGACAAGGCAATATTTTTGTTGACCGAGTTGCTTGAGGTGTCTGCTGAGGAGGCTAGAGCCGAGATAGCTCGATCACGTGGGGCATACGTACGGCTGGGATGGGTTCGAGACATCTATGAGATGAGATGTCAGGCACGGCAGTGGATTATAGCAGCTCGTGCTTATCTGCTGCACCTGGTCGGTTGCACTCTTTTTGCTAATAAGAGTGCAACATATGTTCATGTGGTGCACCTAGACGCTTTTCGTGACCTGAGTCAGAGTGGTGGTTATACTTGGGGAGTTGCCACGTTGGTTCATATGTATGACCAATTAGATGAAACTTCTAGGACCACTACATGACAGATTGCAGGGTACCTGACTCTATTATAGGTAAATTTTGTGTTTTTAAATATGTTATGTTCGATTATGATTTCAACATATTTTTATGTTATGTTAACCTCATTTTTTTTGTAGTGCTGGATCTATTAACACTTTCCTAGTGTGCATCAGTGCGTCACAGATGATGCATACCAGGAGACGTCCCCACGTGCTTTTGGTGGCTGACGTCGAAGGCGCATATGAAGGGAATCACAGGAGCACCGTACCGAGCACATTGTGATGCTTTGATCGTCACAGATGTGTGTTGGTTGTCTTACACTGAGCATCGAGGGGTTAGGGCCTTTGAGCTGATTTCATCATTCCAGGGTCAGTTGAGATGGGGTCCTATGGTGGTCACAGCTCGACCGGAGAGAGTGCTACGGCAGTTTGGTTACATTCAGAGCATCCCTCCGCCGCCTGTTAGTGCTTCATTGTCACATGATGATATAGATGACAGGTGGATGCATTTCGCGAACCACGTACTAGCTGTGGGTGAGCTTTGTCTAGTGCCTGGACGGGTATCTACGGATTACATGGAGTGGTTTTTCCGGATATCTCACCCATTCATGATACCGACTCAGGCAGGTGACCAGCCCAGAGATGCACCTGCCGCAGACCTTGAGGAGTACATGCAACCGCCCATCCCCCAGGTTCCAGTGGCATTTAACCCCCCTCCACATGCAGTGGAAAGATTATGTGCGCGTTTAATGTTTGATGAGTTGTTATTTATTTTAAATTTTATAATAAATGTTTTTAATGATTGTCACATGATGATTACGGTGGCTATGAGGCGATCGCACAGAGGTTGGAGCGTGTGCTCAATCTTAGGATTGTCACTACAGGCACAGAGTTAAATGATATTATGCAGGATTGTCTCACGATCGCCAGAGAGGGTGTCAGTGCAGATGGAAGTGTCAGGGCTCGACAGAGACGGTGCACAGAGCATTGATTATTATATTTATTTTTTGTTTTGTAGTTGACATGATTTTTTGTATTTGTTACACTTTTTAGTTTAATATAGTTGACTTGTTTTGCACAGTTTATTATTTTATGATATTAACTAACGTATCGATTATGATTCCGATCCTGGTCCTTAAGCGAAGTTTTGGACTGTTTTAAATTTTTTTTTAAAAAAAAGTGAAGCTAAAATCATGAGTTTCGTTCGTAAGAATTACATTAAAAATAAAGTTTTTTAGAAAAGAGACAGAAAATCCAAAAAAATAGGAATCGGATCCTTTTTTTTATGTTTAAGTACCCATGTTTGGGGTTTTTTTCATGGGTGTGCGAGTGGCGTAAGACATCGGAGGGGCGCTATTTGTCATGTTTGGACATCAAAGAATCCAAAAAAATTATTTTCGTTCCCTGGTTCCATCAAATAACACCTAAAAAAAGAGGCAGAAAATCTAAAAAAATAGGAATCGGATCCTTTTTTATGTTTAAGTACCCATGTTTGGGGGTTTTTTTCGTGGGTGTGCGAGTGCCATAAGACATCGGGGGGGCACTATTTGTCATGTTTGGACGTCAAAGAACTCAAAAAAGTTATTTTCGTTCCCTGGTTCCATCAAATAACACCTAAAAAAAGAGGTAGAAAATCCAAAAAAATAGGAATCAGACCTTTTTTTTATATTTAAGTACCCATGTTTGGGGTTTTTTTTCGTGGGTGTGCGAGTACCGTAAGACATTGGAGGGACGCTATTTGCCATGTTTGGATGTTAAAGAATCCAAAAAAAATATTTCCGTTCCCTGGTTCCATCAAATAACACCTAAAAAAAGAGGCAGAAAATCCAAAAAAATAGGAATCAGACCCTTGTAAGTATGCGTAAGGTTTGAAGGTCAAACAATTAAAAAATTATCTTTGGACCATTGAAATAACACATTTAACTTTATTATGGGATTTAAACATGTTGTAAACAGATAAAGGTTACATCAATGAAAAAGCAAAAAAATAAACATTGCATTCAGTCGTTTAGTGATGTCGCAGTCACCTCGTCTTCGAATTTCAATTCATATTTAGTAAAGACAGCTAAAATTTCTATTGGTCCATATTTTTTCCAGTAGTTAGATTGTACTAACACCTTTAGCAGTTCTTCGTTGGTCTTCAGCTCATTAATTTCATATTTTATAAGCTTATCTGAATACTCAAAGCGACCTGATTGGCGGAAAAACAATCCTCTTACCATTTGTGATTCGTGAATTCCAAGATGGGGAATCCCTTTAGGTGCAACTTGCTTTATTAAATCCTTCAGTTCATCGATGGTACATGTTGAAGGAATTTGAAATTTCTTAGGATTTTTTCCTGTGAACGCGCAATCAACAAATTTGTTCTGCGGTGGCATGTTCCATTTCTCGTTGTAATACAGGATCGCGTCATGAGTACGGGGCATAGTGTGTTGAAGAAATTTTATTGCTCCATCTGATGTTCTTCCAACGGTGCATAATAACTCAATCGGACCAACACACGAAAATTGATCATTACACATTAACATTGTGTTTACATCGTCATCATTTATCAATTTCATGCACTGAAAGCAAATTTGGTTACCTGTATGGGTGAATGGCTTCCGGTAATGAATTTCATCCAAAAATTGTTTGTCGGATAACTGAAGGGTATTGTGTATTCTAATATTTAGGCTTGCAAAATCACAGCAGTTTGGTACTCGAATGGGCACCGGAGTCGAAGTTTGGAAGTAAACCCCAGTATCATTGTGAATAATCGATCCATTTGGAAAAATGAAACCCAACCTTGAGTTGACAATCGTCTGACTGCTAGTTTCTCCTAAAAATGTCATACTTTGTATCAATTGGGAGACTATATGAAAGCAAGATAATGTGTGATTTATTAGCCGTGTCTCATATATATACATGGTTGTCACCGACAGATTGCTTCACTTTGTTTACAAAAAAATAGACACGCGTGAACATGTTTTGTGTTTATGTTTCCTTCAGAATGTGTAGTCAAGTCAGTCAATGTGGTGTCGTGCTCAAACTTTAATACGCATGCATGTCATTATGTGTTGTCAATTATGACAATGATGTATCGTACACACGTAAATGATTTTTGTTTGACCAACTATTTTTTTGCTTAACGAAACGAGTACTTAATAATATTAATTGGTTATTAATGGCTTACAACAAATTATATCGCATAATGAATACAATTACATAAACAATGCATGTTTAGTCTTCATTTAGGTCGACATAGTGTCTTTTGAATGACATCAAGCTTGTGTATTACTGCATTATACTAATATATGGAGTTGTCCACTGCTTTGCCTGAGAATAACAATTGCTTGACCACAACAACGCTGGAGGCGGTAAGGGACAATGGTCATTCAAATAAACCTGTTGTACATGAACAAAGATTATATCATGCGGTGACCGACTCAAATGAACCAGGGAAGTCATTGCATAATTGTTATACTAACTATATTCAATGTACCTGAACAAAAATGATTTCCAAACGCGTGACCGACACATATCATGCGGTGCCCAGAAGAATCAGGTGGTGGTTGACTTCTAAGAGGAAAAAATGTCATGCTTTATTGTCGGGACAACAATAAAAGGATTACGTTATACTGTGATGCAATCACATATCTCATCTCTGTTATATCCATCCACTTGTCCACACTAACCTGAATTAAGCAAACATACACATGTAAGTAATTTAAAGTTTGTTATTAAAAAAATTAACCTAAAAACATACCTTGGAAAACTCATCAACAAGTAGGGACAACTTTAATTGTTCAAGTCTCTTTGTGCCACCGAAGAGGTTCATGTACTCATGCGACCACCTACCAAGTTCTTTAATCAATTCGTTACGCACTAACGGCCACGAATCTTCCCCCATACCTAATAAAGCGATAATGGACCGATATCCACAGTTACTGTCCGCTTTCACATCCACAACGTCACAAATGAAACCTTGAATGAATGACGCAAATTGATCCAACATCGGGATTATCCTTGTAGGCTGAGGCAGTTCAGAACATGATACACTACGTTTGACTGAAGAGTTGCTGCTTTGAACAGAATGAAAAGCATCAACATACTCCCAGTAAGACGGATCACACTTTGTAGATCTTTGACTTCTTTTCATTGGTTTCTTCGGTGCACCTTTAGTGTTGACCTTTGACGGAGGAGGGCACATAGAGTTCTGATCAGGGTATGCAATTTCTCAAAGTTTACTCTTCAGAGTTACTTTGCTAGACACATCAAGTTCGTCAAACCTTTTAGATATGGTCTCAATCTCTTCCTTGATGCTGACTTCCACCTCACATAACCCTTGGTCTGAAAAACAAAGTCTCCTCCAAAAAATATGGACTGACTCCACCGGGATGCTGCCAGCAGTATATCTAGAAAGCTCACATGCACAAGGAAGACCGTGCGTGCTTCTCATCACACAACCACAAGAAGAGTGATTGTTGTCGAGATAACATAGATGGTCAACCTCAGAAGTAATCTCATTTAATGTGTCCTTTGAAACCATCCCAAGAAGCCTCTTGTATAAGGTTTTTTTAAATACATGCCCAACCACATGCGTATTGGTTTCAAAGGATGCTTTAATTTCAACGTGTTGTAGCGTGATCATGTTGTTCATGGCATCCCAAACACTACACATGTCTCCAAGGCTATTTTGTAGTACTCTTTTTAGAGCCCAATGAGCTGATATAACCCTACATTTAAAATACACAACAAACATGAAAAATATACAACAATTAAATACCATTTATTAATAATCCTTACTAACAAATAAAATCAGTTTTTAATACATGTTTGTTGTTGTGTTGCCTAGGTGCATGACCTTATTCGTCCATGCTGTAATAAATTTTTCCTTGTGAGGGATAATCCATGTGTCCTTAACATAGTCAACGAACATCGGCCAAGGCGAACAAGCAATTTGAAACTTCTGAAGTGACTCAGCGAACTGGTGTTCGGACGGACAATCAACCAAAGTACCCTAGTTATCCATTACATAGTCCCAGGCATTTTTTTGACCGATTAAAGATTTGCACTTCGCCTTCACATTCTTATCGATATGAAACCTGCACAACAAATTTGTACACTCCGGGAACACAATTTTCACTGCATTCATATAACCACATCCAAAAATTTACTACATATTAACTAACAAACATATTAACAGGACATATGCATCATACACAAGTACATTCAAATTATCATATAATCACATCCAAAAATTTACTACATATTAACTAACAAACATATTAACAACTAATACAAATACATTCTAAATTTATAACTACATTATTTACTTAAACTAAACTTAACACTATAATAAACAACTAATAAAACATTTTTCTACTACAACAAAATACAATTATGTTACCTAAATCATTTAATATTATACCAAAATCATTATACCTAATTAAACCAATTATCCACAATTGAAAATACAGATATTATAAATGATAATATTCATATTATATATATATATATATAAATTTTAAAACAAAATTAAAAAAATTTGTTAATAAACTAACATTCCGGAAGAAGTTCTTCCGGAAGTTAGTATGTGCAATTCCGGAAGAAGTGGTTTCGGAAGACACTTCCGGAACCACTTCTTCCGGAATTTGAATCATCAACTTCCGGAAGAAGTACTTCCGGAAATTCATAATTCTCATTCCAGAACTACTTCCTCCTTTAAAGTTCTTCTGGGAATAGCTTTTTACTGTTCATCTTCTCTAACCATCTACCCAGAAAACGCAAAAGAAAAAATCGATAAATGCGTACCTCCGACGAAATAGGAACAACAACGACTAACACAACTTCAAATACAGAACATCTACTTCACGGGACCACCAAATCTTCAAAAGCTTTTTACGGAAAAGGATAGCAATAGCAAGAAGACGGGGATGAAGGTGAAATCGAAAGGTGTAAAACGGAAAAGCAGCACAGTAAATTTAAAGAAAACAACACAGGGGTAAAATTGTCATTAAATATGTATTAAATATTATTTTATTTTTAATTATTATTATAAAATGAAATTTATTTTTACTTCGCGTTGTTATAAAATTAAAATTATTTTTTTATTATATATTAAGTTTTGTAATACAAATTAAATGTTATCATAATAAATAGTTTATATTTTTTTATAAAATATACGAATTAATTAATTTTTATGATTCAAATTATACTAAATTGTCATACAAATTATTATTTAAATTTACATGTGCGTAAAAAAAGAAATACAAATATTAGTCATAATTATGTTTACTAATAATTTATGTATAATAATATTATTTATTTTATAACGTAATTTATTTATTAAAATTAAATTATTATAAAAATATTGCATTTTAAAAAAATCACATAAAATTACTTTCAGAAGACCCTTCTTTCGAAAAAATTCCGGGACACGTCCTTGCAGAACGTATTCTGGAGTTCTTCGGGAGGCCCACCTTCTTCTTCCGGAAGAAGGTTCTTCTAGGAGTTTTTCGGAGTGACGTCTTCCAGAATTTTTCCGAAAGAAGAGTCTTCCGGATACAAGCTTCACAGAAGGACAAAATGGTTCATTCACTGTTTGCTGGGTGTTCCAGCAATATTGCTAGGTGCACGTAGCAACTCCCAACTTTGGCTCCATTTCCCATATGCCAGAGGCTATCCCATTGAATGACCTATTATATTGATGCTTTCTCCATGTATAGTGTATCTATGGCATTTTCCAATTGGAGGCTAAAAAATTTCCCATTGTAAAAATATTTTTTTGCCACCAATAATAACGGCAGATGCCAAAATGACAATTTCAGGTAATAAATTCATAACGGTATTGTCATGCTCACTAAAGAATAGTATTAAGTATTGGAAAATGCTAATGAGTGTTATTAGAATATTGGTTAGATAATTAATATATATATATATATATATATATATATATATATATATATATTAAGATATGCAAAATATAATTGTCCATAATTTTCTTATGATTTTCTATAATTTCCACAATAAAAAAAATTTAATTCCTTGATCAATATTCTAATGGAGCACCACTTGGGGTCTATGAATTGAATTTTTATATGAAACGAGTAGCTTCAGTAGGGTATATAATATTTGCAATTGAACAAAGACAGTTAGTTGGAGGAAAGACACAATGAACTGTAACATTAGCATATAAACTTATATAATTAATAAACGGGTTAAATCCAAAATGTCACGGTCAAACACTGGATCTATTCCTTCTGACTTTAAAAACCAACTTTCACGGGATACCCATACACTTTTACAATTTCCACTTTCCATCGTGATTTTTTAATTTCATTTTTTTTCTTCATCATGTCATTCTGAAAATTTTAATTGATTATTTTTAGTAAAATGTTTCTTACAAATCACAATTTTTTTTTTGTATAAAACTTAAATTCAAGACTTTTATTTAAAATTTCACCAATCACGTTTCTTAGGGCATGGTTTACCTATATTTCCTGATGTTGCCGCTTGCTTTGATATTCACATTATAAAACTCGTACCATCGATGCTGTGAGAGAAGTGCTAGTAATTAACTCACCCAGTCCCGTATATGCTGCAATTAGAACATTCCCGTGGAAGGAGAGATAAAAATTAAATCTGTTGAAATTAACTTAGAGGGCAAGCATTTCTTTGAATGTAATCACATGTTCAATAC
Source organism: Glycine max (assembly GCF_000004515.6). Lineage (NCBI taxonomy): Eukaryota > Viridiplantae > Streptophyta > Magnoliopsida > Fabales > Fabaceae > Glycine > Glycine max. The sequence continues at coordinate 1,751,196 of NC_038256.2, read as the reverse complement.
TAGAAATCAATCATCAATTAAAAGCTATCATTGCAAAGTTGTATGAATGTGACCCTCATTGATTCACATTTATAGAGCCTTTATTTTGGGCAGTTGATATTATTTATAGAATTATCTTTCCAGCTAACTTTGTATCTTTTGTGGGACCTTCATTTTTGGTTATGGGTTATGGCTTCCACATCAAGTACCAAAATGCTCCCTCAGGACATGCAGAAGCCAGCCCTCCTAGTTGGGGGTGGGAGGAGGGGAGAGGGGGTTGGATATAGTAATTAGCTCAGTAAATAACATCATCACATAAAGTAAAGAGGTTTTTTTTTTTTTTCAGGCCATGTGTAAGGAAAAGACTTTATTGAAAGAAGTAAAATTTATTTCCGGTGATTTTTACATCTTATGACTTCTAATTATAGGAAAATATTAGTTTCAGAATATGTGAGTTGTTTTAAACTCTTAAATATCTATCTTTAATTTTTATAGATAAAAAAAATATAATAATAGAAAGAGTAGGGTGTTGGCATCAATAAACTAAGTTGTTGTTTTATGTAAGATGGACAAAGTGAGAGATAAGGTAGTTGCACTGCTATCACTACCTCTTTAAGTCTCACATTTATGTAGATGCTGTATAATGGCTCCAAAGGTCCAACCAAACATTCATTTCATGGGGAAACTCCATTCCCCTTGTAAAGAAGAGTGAGAAGCGGTGAGAGCGGGAATAAAGTATCTCATTCTTGAACAGAGAATTTAATTAAAAAATGATCAGAAAACTTGTATTAGGATTTATGATATATCTAGTCCCCCACCCCTCTTCTCTAGCATTTCTTTTCGGTGGGGTTTTATGGAACTTTGTTGAAAAAAACTCATTCCAAGGAAGTTTCCGTGGCTTATATATGTCTCACTCTCACCTTGAAACCATCAACCATGTTTTGTCCATATGTGAGGCAGAAAAATACTAACAAACGTATATATGTTTAGAGAGCATGCATGGTCCTGTGTGGAGCACTCTGAACAATGGTCCTCTGATTTCCCCAACACACAAGGATGTTTGTAGGCTCATTGATCAAATGAAGGAAGGCCAGTAATGTATTTTTCTTAGAAAGAGTGCCTCATTTATGAAATGTATTTATAGCTAGTTGTATGTACAAGACTCTTTCTACCCACTTCGTATGAATTAAAAAATTCAGTTAATTTATATATTACTATGTATTTTAATGTATTGACTAAAAATATATTGTATTCTAAATATAACTATACTTTTCTTCCATTAAATATTTTTAGTCTATTTATGTTAATGTTAAACATTTATATAAAGGAAATCTAATACTTACTCGGGTCTTTTCACTAAGACATAATTAATTAATTTACAAGAACTAAAAAACTAGTTAATTTAATTAAAAATATTAAATTTTTACTTACCTTATATGTTTTTTAAAAATTATCCCTAACAATAATGGTGCATATTCTCGTTCTTTTTTTAAAAAAAAATAAATATTTGTTTCAATTCTTTTTATATCCAATAAAGCATATGGCTATTGATTTTTATTTTTTTTGAGGTTATGCTTAAGTTTTATTAGCTATACATACAAAGAGACAGAGTAAGATGTATTTTCTCATAAGATAAAGTTAAACTTTCAAAAAATTAAGACATTTTATTAAATTTATTTTGTCTACTACAGTATTTATTTAACTTAGAAAGCTAATTAACTCATAATTAAAAGAATTTTTTATAAAAATAATAATGTAAAAAACATTATTGATTAATTCTTAACTAAACCACTAGCTAGTATTTTAGTTTTTGTATAAAAAGATACCGAAATATAGTAGTACTAGTACTCCATAGAATAGATATGAATGGAAGATTGTATATGGATATATAGATGCATGCAAGGAGAAGGCTTTATACAAAATTTTATGCCAATAAATTAATATTCATTTGATTTAGAGTTTTGCAGTCCCCTAAACCTTGAGAAAGCGTGTTGGGACATTGAGACAGGCATCCTGTTTGAGAAAACTCGGTGCGTTTAAGTCAAAAACCGATGGGAACTTCTAGGAATAATTAATCAATCAAACAAATCCGAGTTTCACCCAATAATTAATGCCTAGAGTGTCTCACATCTTCTTTTACACCACAGTAGAACATGTTTTTCATTAACCCCTTCACTGACCGTGTATAATTAATAAATCATGGTCTTATGCTCCCACCCAATTAATGGTCAGGATTCTTCAATAGTAATTTTGAATGTTTGGATATTAAATATTTTATCTATATATAGTTAAAAAAAATTGTTCGATCGCTTTTCCAAAAATGTTTTTGAAAAGTTTATTATTAATTCGATAAAACATTTGATTTTTATTCATTTTTACTAATTAAAAGAAGTATTAAGGTGGTTAAATTAGAGAATTTAAATTTATTCATATATACTCCAAGGATTAATTGTTATGCGATGGACAACAATTATGATGATAGCCCTATTGTTTTTCCTTTGAGGTAAGGAAAGCTAACGATGCCTAATAATAATAATTTGACAATGAGCGTAGTAAATGCAGTGTCAGTAATCTGACCGATTTTCTAATCATGATTTTACACGTATAGTTTTGCCTATATAAATAAGAACATACTGTAAATGATTGTTCCTTTTAAAAAAATATTAACGTTGAAGATTGCAACCTAAAAAAATACTACTAGCATTGAAGATGGAAAAACATGTTGATCTTTCTTAGATATAAGATCTTCAAATCTTCCCTACAGTGTATTTTAGAACGATCTTAAAGTCCATGCTTAAATTAAATAAAAGATTAAAACCTAAAATATTTTTATAAAAAATACTACTACAATCTTAATGTTTTATAGTACTTGTTTTTAATAATAATAAATATTTATTAATTACTGAACTACTATTTTGTGAGAGAATGATTTCTAAAATCCATCTTAGAATTGCAGCTAACCTTAATTCGTGACTTTAAATGTATGAAAATCCGCACAAAACTGAGTCACAGACACTGAATCAATGGCGTAGCAGCAGCGTTGTGCAGAACAGTGAAAATTAGCGTACTTTGTACTTATTAGCTAGCTGTGCTGTGTGCATCACAATATTGGTTACAGATTCAGTACTCATTCAGAGTAGCTAATATCGTGTGGCCATGATAAAATAATTAATCGATACCACAAGAAGAAGATTAGTAGATCTTGCCAATTAATTCTCACACACTGTGGTTTTCAGTTTTCCACAGATGGATACACAGAAAAGAAAAGAAAAGAAGGAAAATTCATTACTGCAAAAGAAACGAGAGCATTAACACTAGCCTCTTCATTTTTCTTTCTCCCAACTAACTGAAAAGGCTAAAGCTATGCTCTCATTCTTTTTCCAAATCCAAAATGGTTACAACATAGGGGTGGATTACATTGATATGCACTAGAACTTAATAACACTATCATGCATTAAAGTTTAAACACTACTAGCATACAAAATTAAATTAACCTTCTACCGTGGTTGGAATTTGCCACTACTACACTAGTTGTGAAGAGGGTTTGGACCTGTGTGAATTATTCTCTTCTCATCTCCATAAAGGGTAGTAGTGTGTGGATCATGATCAGCATCACCATTTTTTGAGCTCACAACAAGCTTGGTTTTTTGAGTGGTGGAAGTGGTGGTGGTGCTTCTTTGAAACAAGGCCCTGCTGAAACTACGTCGTTTTGGAGGAATTGAATGGCTGGTTCTGGTTTTGCTTTCATTGTTGATGGAGAAAAACAAGCTTATTAGAGAAAAAACTAGGATGACCCACAAGAAGAAAATTGCGACTCTGGCCCAAGAAAGCCTTCTTTCTCTTGTTCTTTCTCTTTCTCTGAAACCTATCATCGCAGTTGCTGTAGATGTGTCACTCACACACACAAGCTTTCAGAGAACACCCTCAACAAGGTCACCATGAAAGTGCACAAAAAAAAATTGTCTCCTTGACCCGTAGCGCAGTGTGTATGGAAAACAACACAAAGTAGTGGTTTTTGGATGATTCGGAGAGGGGAAAAGTATGAAAAGAGGTGGTAGCTAGAAAGAAAGAGAGTCAACAAAATAAAAATGTATAGTACAAAAAATTAAAAATTAAAAAACACATAAAAGTGTGGGTTATTTTCCTTGTCTTATGGGTCTAGTCACATGATCTTGACCCTTGATTCCTGGAAGCTTCTTATAATTCTTAAATTTCACTTTCTGAGTCCTTTTTCGTTGGACTTTGCACTACCGCTACAAACGGATGTCATGTTGGACTTTATTTTTAAATTAAACCGGTGCATATTGTTTTCAAATAAATACAAGGTTTAATTTGATCTTTTTTATTGGCAAAGGCTAATTATTAATTTATTAATTTTTATTAACCGGAGGGATTAAATTTGTGATTTTTTTTCTCTTTTATAACTACCTAATCAACATTATATCCCTACAAGGTTTAAAAATGTATATTCCACATTTGATGAAATATTTTATTAGGTTAAAGATTTAATTTAATTCTTATATATAGGCCCAGCAATCATACTCGCACCCAAATGGTCCGACCCTCATTCATCTTGAGTTTGACAAAGAAAAATCGAATTGATCAAGGTTAGGTTTTCCCTGCTTGAGAAAGTTAGGGACGGGGATAGGATTTGGTATTATGATCTTCGTCCCGCACTCACACTTATCTCAATACTAATATACCTTAGTACAAATATATTTTTTTAGAGAGATTTGTGTCACCTCCTTTAACTTTCACTACTTTTAGACTTCAAAGAGATGTGTGTCCTTCATCGTGTCGTTTGCCCTGCTCATGCCCGCTTCATCGTGCCACGACAGACACACTTCTTCTTCATCGCATTGTTCTTTGTGCTCCTTCATCTTGTCCATTGCATTGTATCGTCTGTTGTGTCATTATGCTTGTGCCTGCTTCTTCGTGCCACAGTGGTCACACTCTACCTCCTTCATCATAATGTTCTTTGTACTCTTTCATCTCCTTCATTGTAGCGGTTGCACCCTACTCCTTCATCGCGTTGTTCCCTCTTTCAACATAGTTGCTTCTTCTCATTAGAGTCAGGCATGTTCTTTGCTACTTCATCTTGTTCTCCAAGGTCAAGGATGAGGTCGAGGAGAGAAAATCCGACACCCAACTAGGGGTGGGGTGGGTCAAATTTTTTTAACCCAATGAGGATCAAGGTGGGAATAGTTTGGGATGTTGAGGGTAGGGAGAGGCTAAACTCACTCCTATCTTGTCCTGTTGTCATACCTACTTTTATATATATATATATATAAATTCTCAATTTCATATTTATAAGTAAAAATCTATTGAATTGATCATAGTACATTTTTGTAAGGGACTAACATTTCTCAACAAATATTTTTCTATAGGTATAGACTTGTGATCAAACTTCTGACCAAATGTTTAAAGAAAAGTTATTTATCAACCATGTCACACCATATTATTTAGTCCTAATTATAACATAGTAGATTTAATTAATTTGATCTCTACTACCATTAATTCTGTTATGTATTCTTAATTTGATCTTTGAAGGTATAACATATTCTTAATTTAGTTCCTATATAGAATCTAATTTAAGAATGTTATATATAGAGAGACTAAATAAAAAATATATTACATATGTATAGAGATAAATTAAAAATGCATAAAGATAGATCAAATTGATAGGACTTTTGTGAATAAGGAGAAATTTAATAAATTTTTATGAATAAGAACTAAATTGAAAATGCACGACATATACTGATATTATATTATGTGTTTTGAACTTTTTTTTCTATGAACTCTTTTAAATTTAAGAAGAAGAAAATTTTCTATTTTTAAATATAAAATCATTACATTTTATAGACTTGATGTTTTCATATATTTTATGGCTTGATCATATTTCTTTCTTTGAGGTTTGGTTTAACTTAGAAAACTTGACAGAAACCTGTTTTAGAATAAGTTTCAAGCATGTCAATAAACTTATATTTAAATACGTTAAACGGCTTTTAAATAAGTTAATAAGGCAATAATCTTACAAGATTGGGATATTTAAGTACAAGTCAACAAAAGTAAAAATAAAAATTAAAATAAAAACATATTTTTGGTTAATCCGGCCAACTTTTTAAGATTAAAAACGCCTTTTAATAACATGAAACATAACTTTTTTAACTGAATAGATTATTAAAAAATTCTTAACCTAACTAGATTACTAATTAGACTAAACTTAACGTGGGTCAGGTGTAAGTTTGAGTCACTTGCATATTTCCACACCTGTTTATCTCTTTTACTCTATTCATACACCGTTTCCATAACTGGCTGGCCGGCCGGCTGGTTTGGCTTCTTAATATTATTTGCATTTTGGCATCTGATTTTTTTGTTACATGCTTTATGTATTTTTTTTTTTTCTAACCTGTTTGTGTTTACTTGGTAAGGGCATATAGTAAAATTTTGCTTGATGGACAAACCCTTCTTAGAAGATATTTTAGTGTCCAGGAATCAATTTAGCAACCACAACGGAATAAAAACTAATTGAGTTTGGTAGAATGAAATGAAATGGGATGAAAAATTTAAATTAAAATAAAATGTAAAAATATGAATCACACCTTATTTTATTGTTTATTTTATTTTTTTAACTTTCTTTTATTAGTAATAATTCTGAATGAATAGTTGTTTTGGTCTATGTTAGAGTTTATAAGTATCTTTTAATTTATTCGACAAGAGATTAATCTCATTCATAATCCGATTAAATAATTATATCCCCATAAAATTAAGGGTATATTCCGATGCGTGTAAGCCACCGCTCTTCAGAAGTATCTCTTGGATAGAGTAAATCTTCAAAGTAGTTCTCAAGATTGCACTTATAAGACATTTTAGTTCTTAAAATTTTAAATATTCTCTGTTAATTTATAATCAAATGGCATTCGTTTTAATTAATTTTTAATGAAAAATAATAGTGAAAAATAAAAAATCAAAATTTGATAAAAATAAATAAATTTTCAAAAATAAAAATACCTAACTGTACAATTTGGAAATTTAACACAAAAGGTTTCTCAAAAGTGTAGGGACTGCCCAGTATTAATAACCGCTCTCTCCGGAATATTTTCAAATTTAGAGAGCATCGGAAAACAAACTCAGCGTCGTGTACTATTTTTTTCTCTCTAGAGATCTAGTGTGCGGAGTTATTAACTATATTGTACAAACTATATTAAATTGGTAAACGTAATGGTTTATAATTTATCGGCTCTAACTATAACGAATTCTAATCAAATCAATGATAATATATATAATTTACCAAATCCCAAAGTAGCATTTACCTTTAACATAATGTCTTTATAACTAATCTAATAATCAAATTATACCGATATAATTATATAATTTTATAATTTTTAACTCTAATATTTTCATAAAATTTATTATTTATCATTGAATTAAAAGTTCATTTCATATTATATATACAAAATTTTATATTATTACAAAATCATTTATTATTTTGTTCATATAAATTACAATTGGTCTAATATAAATATTTTTAAATATATTAATATATAAATCATTTAATTACCTCTGTCTTATGATTAAATTTTGACAAAATTTTACATAAACAATTTTGATAATATTTAAATATAATCAACGATTAGATCAATAAAAATTATATTTTATATTAAATTATAAAAATAATGTAATAATTATTAAAATTATACTGATGTAATTTAATCTATTCGCATATATGTATAATATTTATAAATTGTAAGTATATTTCAAAATATATAAATTTAGTTAAATATATTTTAATATTGTATAATGTTAATTAAATATTTTTAGTTTTGAGGAAAGTAACACTATATTTATTTATTTGTACATGCATCTTATACATTCAAATTGAGGGACATTTAAGTTATCTTCTTCATTAAATACCGGTGAGTGGAACCTAATTACTTGATCTTTAAGTTTATAGTATGTTCTTCAATGGACATCAGATCTCGTCTACCAAACTGTGATTGATTTTTGAAAGTGACCGTAAGATAATTGTCGACAGTTTTGTCGACAGTTTTGAAAGTGACCGTATGTTCTTCTACTGGCATATCTGATCATCTCCATGTTATTTTAGCAAAATGTAGACATATTTTTTATAGTTTCTCAAACTCTAGTTAGGGTGACTTTTGTAAGACGTAATTATGTTGTTTATTCTCTTACAAAAGCATTAAAATTTAATGCTTGCAGTTATGTTTTCCATCACATTTCCTCTTGTATTTGGTCTTTGATTTGGAATGAAATTGCATAATCTTGTTTCCCTTAAAAAAAAAAGGTTATAGTTTACAATAATAATAAAAAAAAAGAACCTTCTGAAAGAATAATTAATATAGTAGGAAGAACCCATGAAAAATAATAATTGTCTGGTGCAATAAAATTTCTTTTTCTTAAGCAGTGTAATAAAATTTATGGATTGTTCTAAAATTGATTAATTTATAATGTTCGAATAATGATAAAGCCTTCCATATCTCTCTACTTCAGTGTAATTTAAGTTATATAATTAGAGTCTTGTTATTTCTTTGTAATATATATATATATTATACACATATAATGAAATTCAATAAAATTCTAATTTATTTGTCTTCTATATTGTATTAAATTAGCCTATAACTTCACAACCCTCTCTCTACTCATGGCTTCCTTACTTTTGGAACTACCCACCGCATCCACCCTTCCCATGCCAATCACCATATTAGGCACACTCAAATCACTCATATCTCCTACAAGTTCATGATCTCTATGGGTACATCACTCACAGCACTCCTTGTCCCATTGCCACCATTGATGAAGGAGATGCAACTACTGTCAATCCCGCCTACACTCATTGAAAACACCATGATGTGTTCCTCACCTTTCTTAGTTCTTACGGTCTTGCTCAAATTGTCATGACCTTTGCAACTTCTTCTTCTAATGCATGGATGAAGTTAAACAAACACTATGCAAATAGAACTCACACTCGTGTTGTGTCTCTGAAAGAGCACCTTTTATTTGTTACCATATGCACATTTAGCGTCAACAATTATCTACATATAATCTATTGGGTAATCAACGCTCTCATAAATAAAATTTCTCACACCCATAAATGATCATGAGAAAACAACAAAGATTATACCGTAGAAAAATAATAACAAACACAAGAATTTAACGTGATTTGGAACATCTTGCCTACGTCCACAGAATCGTCTCAAAAATATTTTCCTATAACAAAAATGATTTCAAGATTGTAACCTTCCCCAAATAGTGTATCACTCTACAAACCCAAGTACCTCATTCAATGGTTACAAGAAATAATAACACTCTCACACAAAGACATTTTTCTCTCAACAAAGGAATTTTGTTTCACAATCTCTCTTCATGTGTTGTGTTTCTCCACTGATTCTCTTCTCTATTTATAGTAAAAATTGTCACCAACTATAATAAATAAGTTATATTGGAAGTTGAAACAAAAATAACTTTGAATGTATCAATTCAACTAAGGTTCATCTAATAAAATACAATCTTCCACTTTGCATTTAAGTTATCTAAACTTTAATGATAAAAATTCAATTTCTAATATGCATGCACATTATCTTTTGGCTTGAAACTCTACACAATCAATATGACTCATAGCGGATGGACTTGATCTCATTGGTCATCCCATCAATGACCCTGATCTTGTCATTGTCACCCTTAATAACCTTGGATTGTTGTTTAGTGAATTCACGACCTCATTTCGCACTAGAGACACTCATCTACTATTTGATGAACTCTTTGACAAATTAGTAGGTTTAGAAATCTTCATGCAACCAGATGATCTTAACTCACACTCTACTCTAGTGATTACTAGCTATGCACAATAGGGATTTGACTTTCATTTCTCTTGAAACATTTCACCTCTCGTGGTCAATCATAAAATCGCTATACTTCATCGGCTAACACAAATAAAAAATCAGAACATCCAGTCGGTCAATTTTGTGACAATATAGGTCTCATTGCCGAGACCTGTTACAAAATTCATCACTATCCATACCCCCAATAAATGATCTTAGGCCCATATAGTCCAACATGAGGCCTTAGATGATCAAAGTTGGCTTGTTAACTTTGGAGCCTCACATCATGTTACCAAGGGCCCTACTAATCTTTTGTTGCCCAACAAATACAATGGCTCTTACTCATTGATTTCACAATTGCTACAAAAACACAGAAACAAATCATAAAGGAGGAGGAGGTTAACAACCATTCAATCTCAAATATTGGCTATTCCAATAAGCAACCATTTAGGGATGTAGACAATAAGAGAATTTTTTTCCATCTATAGAAAAAAAAATTCTTCGTATATTTGTAAAATTATAAATGAGCTATTTGTCTTTTAATTTTCCCTCTATAGTTAAATCTATTCAAACATTTTTACCAATCGTGTGGGATTGATGTACTTGTAGCCTGTTTGGTTGAGGCAAAGCAAATTAAAAGAATGCAGCTGTGATGGTTAGAATTTATTCCAACCAGCGCAAACATATTTGGTATAAAATTTTAATGTTTTTAAAAAAATACGAAATTTAAAATTGTATTTGTATTTACATTTTTAAAGAAATTCTACTTTATCATTAATAGAAAACCAATTCTTCTAAACTCATTTTAAAATATAAATCTTAAACGCGAATCAATTTTTTAACCTCAATTCTTCTATCATCATAATATCATATTTTAAAAATCAATTCTTCCAAAAAAACAAACATTTTTTATGATAAAATTTTACACACTATATTCGTCAAATTATGTTTATCAAGTTGGTTTGGATATTTTTGTAAAAAAAAAAAGTCTACAAAGAGTTTTTGACAACTTATCTACGTTTAAATAAATTTATCTATTAACACTTTCAAAGAGAAAAGAATAAAAACAAAAAATAACATGAGTTTCAGTTAAAAGTAACTTATGTATAAACTATTAAATTAAATTAACTTATGCTTAAGTTAATTGGTAGAAATTTTTCATATTAAATTTTTTAAAAGATATTTTTTTTTACTTGTGTATAGTATAAGCTAATTTTAGCTTTTGGATAAATTTTTTTTCTTATTTTATTCTCTTACAAGTATTTTTGGAAAACTTTATCTAAAGTAGCTCAATATTTATACATGATTATGTCATAACTATTTTTCTTTCTCATTTTATTTATTTTCTTCTTTCGAGTTACTTCTAGTTTTTGTTAAATATCTTAATATTAACGGTTGTTGAGTTGTCAAATATTTATCTAGTGTCCATTATAAATTTATAATGCTTGATGCAATTTTAATTTAGTTTTAACATATTCTTAAATATTCATTATTATGAAAACATCAATATATCAAAATCTCGTTCCAGAAAAAGCATGTATTTGACAAGGCATTTTAGTAAGTTGTTAATTTTTTTATTAGTTGAAAACTTATTTAACTACTTGATAAATGAATTTTTTTTCCTCTGAAAAACAGTGGTCTAAAGTGATGGAAAACATTGGAGAAGAAAGGATAAATAGTAAAAGAAGAAACAAAATTATAAAACGAAGAAAAGAAAAAGAATAAAATCTAGCCCTTAATTTAAAAAGTAGAGAGATATGTTTGCCTTTTCCACCCTAGAAGCCACCATGGATTTGATGTCTGCTCCTAATGATGTGTTGGAGTTAGTCTCTCTTGATCTTTTAACTTATTATTTTGCCATTTTTCTTTCCTTGTACCGATATATATATATCAACTCTAAAAAATAATTTCCGAAAATATATTTTTATAAAATACACAATTTTAGAAGTTAGTATATGTTATTCTAGAAAGTAATTGCTGCAATTATATTTTAACCAAATACAAATAGTTTCAGAAAACTACTTTCCATAATTGGTATATATTATTCTAGAAAGTTATTTTTAGTAGTCATAAACAAATCTGAATATGAAATTGGACGTATGTTCAGGAGTCGCAATAATAAACATGGGGCATGTAAAGATAACGTTAAAAGGGTATACTTGACAATAAAAGAATATAAAGAGAAGGTATAGGGAATACTTAGCAAACGCGTAAGTGTAAATAACAAGAACCTTGTTTTCGTCTTAAAACAAAAAACTCAGGTTGTAAATAGGTTAAGCCCAATTTTCCTGCAACCCAAACCCGATACAACAATTTAGTTTTTATTTATTCTTTTTTAGGTTAGTTTTTATTTACTTAAATAATAATTATTATGAAACATCAACATCAACAGAACAAAGTCTCGTTGCAGAAAAAAATATCTCTCCAGGAATAACCTTCACAAAATTTGTGTGTACAACTATATATATTTCACATCATACAGCAAAATTATACGTCCCTTAACAATTATCTTTTTTGAGAGTTGAATACTGAAGTTTTTTTAAAAAAAAATTCATCATTTGTTAGAAGTACTAATTTATCCTAATACAACAAATTTGACTCTTATTTTAAAAAGAAGATAACTTTGATACCTCCTTCTTATATAACTAAAATATATTCAGTTAACATTATATATATCATCAATTTTTTTTTTTACAATAACATCAATAAGGTTTTAACTTTAATGAATAAACCCTAAACTTAAAACCTTGTATATATTACTCAAACTCTTACCACGAGACTAACTTTAATGGATAAATCGTCATTGAAATAATTTTATTAATCAAATTAATTTATAATTTATAGACCAAATAAGTGTCCCACCAGACTTTTGATTAATTTTCTTTTGGATCATCATAAACGTGAATCACAGTTCGTTCACACCTTTTGATTATTTTGGATTGGATTTACTTTTTGTTATATTTAAAATTAAGCAATTAAAATTAAATTCACTCCAAATTTCAAATGGGTGTCGCACCGGATTTTTTGGCATTGTTTTGCGCACCCAGTAAATTATTGTTACACCCAGTTGGACAATTTTGATATTGCCCGTAAAGTTAACATGGATTGCAAATTCGTAAGTTCAATACGGATTGGTTTAATTTTTTCAAAAACATGTTTTATGAATTAATTTAAAATTAATAGCACATGCAACAATAGAACATGTGACTTTGATAATTATTAGCACGACACTCTAACCAACTGAGTTAATAGATCAATTATGTTATAAAATAATTAATATTGTTATATATAACACTAAAATTTTTAATGTATATTTAATGCACATGTAAATTTAGATAATAAATTTTGTTACAATTAATTTTGATCTAATAATTAATTTGTTTACATATATAAAATTTAATGAAACCTATGATTTTTATTTAAAATTTATATATGTAAAAAAATACATTATTAGATCAAAATTAATTATAATAAGACCAAAAAATACATTAATATATTTATGTTAATAATATATTTTTTATATATATAAATTTTTATTAAACCTATTATTTTTATTTACAATTTGTATATGTAAACAAATTAATTATTAGATCAAAATTAATTGTCACAAAATTTATTATGTAAATTTACATGTGCATTAAATATAAATTAGAAATTCTAGTGTTATATATAGTGATATTAATTATTTTATAAGGTAATTGACTTATTAGCTCAATTGGTTAGAAGCATTGTGCTAATAATGTGAAAGTCACATGTTCAATTTCTGTATGGGTCATTAATTTTAAATAATTTGTAAAACATATTTTTGAATTTTTTTTTTAAAAAATCATATGGATTACTTACAGATTTGTAATTCGTATCAGCTTTATGGAAGGGTAATATTGAAATTGCCCATCTTATGCTAGGTGTACCAACAATTTGCTTGGTGTGCAAAACAATGCCCCAACTTTTTTTGTGTGCTTAGGATAACCATGAGAGGAGAATTATTCTCACTACCAGTGGTGTTATTGACACCACCATGAGAATGGGATGAAAATGTTATTTTGCCCATAAATCTAAATTACACCCCTTGACCCCTTCCCTCCCCCTATCACTTCCCACTCCTTAACCAAGCAGTTTCCCTCTCCTCAACCATTATAGCATGGTCGTGTCACCCAATTGCCACTATTTCTCTTCTTTGGAAACCCTTCCCCTCCATGTCTCCTTTTTCCTTAACCCCTTCCATTGTGTCCTTTGCCATTCCTCCACTACCACCACCACCCTTCTCCTGAAATCCTCATTCTTGAAGCTGATTTTGCAACAACCTCAACCATTTTGGCGCAATTACCATCACTGGCAAGGCATAGTTGGATTTGTGGGTGTTGAAGACAAAGTTTTAGATCTCTCAGGTAGAGGAAGGTGAAATTGGGTTTTGCATTTTTGGGCATGAGGAAGACAAGGTTTTGTGATGCTGTTGTGGGGAGGGTCGACGCAAAATGGGAATGAGGTGGTGATTGAATGGAAATGGAAGAAGTTTCAACTGGTAAAGGGAATGGGAATGATATTGTGGTGAGGAGGGGCAACACATGTTCATGTGAAGGGTAATGAAATTGTGTTTCCGTTTAATAGAAAATAATTAAATAAAAACAACATAAACATGCTTCCATTGTTTGCTAAAGGGGTGAAAAAAATTGAATAACATAAATACTATTATATTGTGTATAATGGGGTGTAAAAAAAAGTACATAATAGAAACACGATTCCATTCATAAAATACATAATGGAATCATGTTTCTATTGTGTAATTTTTTTGCACCCCCAATTTTATGCAACAAAATTATGATTACATTGTGTATTTTACGAAGAGAACCATGTTTCCTTGAAAATGACATTTTCAGAAAAAAAAAATAATATTAAAAGCACTCTGGGTAGTGTCAATAGTTAATCCTCAACCTAAACTAGGTTAGGCCCAATATTTTTAAAGCATGAAATCCAAAACCCGATCCAATAAAAATGAAAACCCTACTTCATCACTCGTGCTTCGTCTCAGATCATTCTGCGCAGGTAAGACAGAGAGAAAGAACTGACCTCAGCGGCGGCGGCGGCGGCAACAGAAGAACAACCACCACCACACACAATGGGTCGCGTGAGAACAAAAACGGTGAAGAAATCCTCCCGCCAGGTGATTGAGCGTTACTACTCGCGCATGACCCTCGACTTCCACACAAACAAAAAGCTTCTCGAAGAAGTGGCCATCATCCCTTCCAAGAGGCTGCGGAACAAGATCGCGGGTTTCTCCACGCATCTCATGAAGCGCATCCAGAAGGGTCCCGTTCGCGGCATCTCCCTCAAGCTCCAGGAGGAGGAGCGCGAGCGCCGCATGGACTTCGTCCCCGACGTCTCCGCCATCAACACCGACCACATCGAAGTCGACAAAGAAACCCTTGACATGCTTCATTCCCTCGGAATCAACGACATCCCCGGCATCACACAGGTTGACCCTGTTCCTGTTCAACAGGCCTTCCCCTTCACCAGGAGGTACTGATGTTGATGTTGTTCATGGAGACTCTTTTGGCTTCAGATGTAAGACTTTGTTTTATTCTCTTCTCGTTTCGTGTTTTGGTGCTTTTTATTTATTTCGTAAGCCTTTAATTTTTGCTGCTGCTGCTACTGCTGCTTTAAATTAGACTGAGTATGTTTTTCAAGTAAAATTAGGGTTTTTGGATTATATGAAATGATATACTGTCCGAGTCTTTGATATATTCTTTTTTGTTGCGAATGTTGAGATTTTTGGTTTCGTGTTTAGCTGTGCTTCTCGCTTGTGATTAATCTGAATTTGAATGAATGGAAGCTGGAATGTGTTTATGAATTGCTTCGTAGAAACTGAAATGGCTATTATCGAATTTGGGGGAAATCGTAAACCCTATTTTAAGTTGGAAGTGTCAGCGTCATTATAATTTTAACTTTTTTGTTTTGGATTATTATCGTTTGTTTCATATGCAAAATTATTGAAGTGAATATCGATTCATGGAGGTGTTAAAATGAAAATTTTTGTGGTTTAGTATTGACGAAAGTGTTAAAATTATTGAAGTGAATATTGCTCCCTTTTTTATTATAAGAACCAGTTTAAAAACAAGTTCAGTTTGATGATTTAGCTCCAAATTTACAGCATAGGTCTTCAAAATGAAAGTCTAATTAACATAATAGAATTAAGGGAGTTCAACAACAGTTTTTTATTTATTGAGCAAAAGATATGGAGAGACAGGCAAAAGAAATCTACCAAATTCACATTCGTTTCACCTCTATGCAGAGACCAGTATGCAGTTCCTAATGTTGCATCTCACATCCTTACTCTCCCCAGTTCATGAGGGTTAGTAAGAATACCAACACAATTGTTTTTCCTGGGCAAATAAAGCATTCTAGGGTATAATAAGCATAGCCTAATGTCGAAGATAGACTTATGTTGAGTTGGGAATATTTTTCAACTCGGCCTTGTTCGCTGTGATGTGATAGGAATAGTAATTGCTTCAATCTTTGTTGTACAAAAGAAAAACGAGAAAAGCCACCTGCCATTCGTTTTTAAAACGCAAAATGATTGCAAAAATCAAAGGAAAAGTCATGCTTAACATGTTCCAATTGAACCTAGTTTAGAAGTAAAAAATTAAATAAAATCTAAGGAAATGAGAATCATAGATTGGAACAGCAGAGAGGAAGCCGAGTAGGCCCTAGTATCAGATCTCATTTAGAGGCAAATGAGCTGTCTTGGAAACTTCTAGTGTTTGTATTTATGTTTTAAAAATGTCAATCCAAGATTCAGTTGTATTGGAAGGGGAGACAATAGAAATTCACACTATTAGGTGTGGTTGGAAACCTATAATAGAAAAGTCTTATATCATATTTAATATTACTCATATTTATACATATTTAATAATAAATATTTCCTTGAGAAGAGACCAAAAGATGCGCATACTAAATTGCATTCTTTTCTTTAAATATTTAAATATGTACAAGGAATCATAGATTGGAACACAGTCGAAGTAACTAAAAGCTTATCTATGAAAAAATCAGAAGGGAACCATCAGAATGCCATTCTTTCTGAACAAAATTGGTGTCAAGTTCCTCCCTTAGTGTCCTAATCAGCTGAGAGAATTTGTGGAAGCCGAGTGGACCGTACTATCAGATCTCTCATTGAGAGGCAAATGAGCTGTCTTGCAAACTTAAGAGTGTTTGTATGTATGTCTTAAAATTGGTTGAACGCCAATCCAGCGTTCAGTTGTATTGGAAAGTGAGACAATAGAAATACACACTATTATCATCATGGTGTGTTAAGTTGATGTTGAATGTGGGATTAGTTAGACAAAACTGGTGTCCATACGTTGTGTTTGTGTTACCGTCCAACCAAACATAACCAACGTTTTTTTAAGAAAGCTTCAAGATGTTGCTTTGGTGTTGGAGGCCTAAGAATGTGTTGGATGCCAAAGAATGTGTGAAATGTCTCTTGGAGCCTTTGTAATGGCAAGCCGAACACACACAGAGCGTGTTTGGATTGCCAGTATCAATTTCCATTTTCAAGAAGCATTCTCTTTGGTTCTACGTTGAAGTTGTCTCATACTTCGTGCTGCAACAAAATCACCAGAGATCAAAACACGCACATAGTCATTTCTTGAACACATCAAACCTCCATTGTGTTTTCATTAATGTTTCAACAATAAAGGGCATTACCCAACTTCAATAGCTAGAAAAAAAGCACTAAATCAAAGCATCTTAGAGTAGTTTTAGATAATCTTATAATATCAACATCTTAGTTAAAAATGAAGAATGCCTCACCTCTGCATCAATAAGGATAAAAACAATTAACCCGGGACAATACATCCATTAATGAGTCAGTCAGTTGCTTTCATCAACTATAGGTATTGAATTTACCTGAGCTACAAAGCAAGCAGATTTTAGGCACTCTACCTACTTTAAAAATTGGTACTTCTGATTTAACAATTTTCTTATTTTCATCTCAAACAAAAATGTCGAAATAGTAAAAAAGAAAACATAATCATGCATACAGTGTCATAATTTTAATGAAAGAATGAAATAAGTATAAATTTGAGAACTGAATAATTTTAATGAAAAAAGTATAAATTTGAGGAGAACTGAATTTTTTTTCCCTACAAAGCAAAGGAAAAAATGTTATGTTAACATAATTATGAACTCACTATCATCACAAACAGCACTGTTAGTGACTTAGCTTAGTTCCCTAGTTCCTTATCTACACACTATTTTTTGTTTGATGAAGAAACACCATACTAAGACTCCCTTAATAATTCTGTCAAAAAAAAAGACTCCCTTAATAACATGTTTAGACCTTTTTCAAATTTGGTCATTTAGACAACTGATACACGGGGTTGAGACTCAAACCTGAATCACAGCCCAATCCAGAACATGGTTGGATATCCCTGCAAACAGGCAGGTGGCAAAATGAATTTTGCAAAAAATTCACACCCTTCATTTTGCGTTCAGTTTGTGGTGAACCATTAGATTTGATCTCAAAATTCGTACACAATAAGTTGGACCGGAAACAAACATACTAAGTTCTTCGGCTGATCCGGTTTAATTACATTCGCGGCATTCAATCAAAAAAGCCTGAACAATTTAAAAGGAGAAAAAGAAAAAACATACATGTAGATTTTGAATTTTGATGCACACAATTAATGAACTCACGATGTACATCTTCCCACCATTCATGAGAATTTAAGATACTGAAATGCTGACGGGCAAGGTGTCTAATATGACATTATACTGCTACATAATCCATCGCATCAAGTGTTGAGGGAGAAAATGCTGAGATAATTTTTGAGTTGTCAAATTTCTAACTGAGTCATAGTAACCTATGCCCAGAGCTAGAGGCAGCAATCCAAAATAGAGCCATAACTTCTGCTACTATTGGTTCCCAATCTCAGGTGAATCCTATAGAATTTGTTTTTGTTTTTAGATAATAATAGCCACGTCTCACATCTTTCCTTTGCTCCGAATTTGGAATGCTAGATATATCTCCAAAGGGGAGGTAAGATAAATCATAAATGTAAATTTTCTGTAAATGTACTTTGAACCATAGACTGAGACACTTTCCATTTTCTAAATTTTTTGTTGATGAGAAAATAGCAAATATATCTCCAAAACAAAAGACAGGGTTTCTGTGATTGCTTGTCTATCGCATTTGTTTCTCACATTGGGGATACTCTCTGCCTCAGCTTTGGTTCCTTAATCTAATGAAAAAGGTGCCTGGTTTATATTGGTGTGTACTTTTACATTTAAAATAGATAATAACACTGAATAAAAATCAACGTTGAAGAAAAACTATATGAATGAGGCAAAAAAAAACTATAAACATAGTCATAAAGGATGAATGTAAAGGCTGAAAATTAAAGAATAATGAAACAATGAAAAATTAAAGTTATGACGGATTGATGATTGTGTGAACATTTTTAGTTTACAAAGCCTTTTTACATGGCTAAATCAACTAAGTTAGTCGTTAACTCCACACACGTTTTCTAGTGCTTATCATTTTGTCTTCTTCCCCAACATTTAGAACATTTTAAGATTATTGCGAACGTTTAGAATGCTAGTTATTGTTTTATTAGTAAAGTTTCTTTATTTTAGGGGCCAAGAACACCTCCAACGGCTCCAAGGTTATCAAACTCAAAAATTTACGCAAACTCATGAGAATTTCATAGACTTGACTCGTGACTCAACTCGTAGGCTTGTAAGAGTCTACCCCATATAAAAATAATAATAAAATATCTATAAATAACATACTAATTAAACATTTCAACAATATAATAAAGCAAAATAGTAAATCATAAAGTTCAGGATATTTAATTAACCAAGTCTAGTAATAATACATCACTACTAGATAATAACTTGCAGAGAGGTTATAGTAATGGTAAATCATTCTCATCGAGGGTTTCATATTATTAGAGAACAAATGTTTGATATTATTAAAGGTAGGAATTTTGTATTTAAAAATAACACACTAAATGAAGATATGTTGAATGTTATACAGAGAGAAAATAATAAAAAATGACTTACATTTTGATCTAATTTTTTTTAACTTGCTAAAGTTTACCTAAAGTCTACTAAAAAAAGAATTTACTCAAGAGTTAACTTACAGAGGACAAGTGGACTCGTAAACTCGTAAAAATAACGAATTAATTCGAGAATTTGATAACCATGATCAGCTCACTAACTAGCTAATCAAGTAGTTTATTGTTCCAACCTTACTCATAATTTCATGGTAAGTGGTTCTTCATGAATAATGTTCTCACTTAAAGGTAATTTGACCTAGTGAAACCTAAACAATCAACACGATTTTCCGCTGATTAATCAAACCACATAAAATCCAAAATGGAACTCTGATCATGGACTTGCCTATTATATAATCTTGATCAATATTAGCTTATGGACCCCCTCTTAGTACCCCCAACTGATTCCCTCGGCAACTTAATGAATCCAGGTCCATATATACATAAATTTTAATATTTTATCATGACTTCAAAAATTACACATTTGAAATAAGGTTTTTGTGTGTGAGAGAGATAATGTGAAATAATGATTTGAGTACTTGTCATAGTTCCAGACTAAGAAAATGATGTTTCATAATTATTTATTTGAATATTGTCTTTTTTACATTTTTTTTTCAAAATCATTAATATTAGCTTATGGACTTGCCTAATATATAATCTTGATCAATATTAGCTTATGGACCCCCTCACGTTTTGTAGTGCTTATCATTTTGTCTTCTTCCCCAACATTTAGAACATTTTAAGATTATTGCGAACGTTTAGAATACAAGTTATTGTTTCATTAGTAAAGTTCCTTTATTTTAGGGGCCAAGAACTGAAGAATAGCTTCATCAGCTCACTAACTAGTTAAGGGGGTGTTTAGTTTGGTTGTTTTCTGTTTTCATTTTCACTGAAAACAGAAAACGGTGATGAAAATGTGTTTGTTTGGATTTCTGAAAACATTTTCAGTAAAAATGAAAACAGGAAACAACCAGAAAATGAAAACAATAAATTCTCGTTTTCAGTGTTTTTCAGTTGAGAACAGAAATCCCATATCGAATAAAATGAAATTACGGTGATAATAAATGTAATTTTAAGCAAATATAAAAATACAAAAAAATAAGAAGTCAATAAATTCTAATGGATCCTATTCATGAAAACAGAAAATAAGAAATCAAACCAAGCATGTTTTCAAAATTCTAATCTTTTGAAAATGAAAACAGTTTTCAAGAAATGAAAACAGAAAATGAAAATGTAAACCAAACACACCCTATTCAACTAGTTTATTGTTCCAACCTTACTCATAATTTCATGGTAATTGGTTCTTCATGAATAATGTTCTCACTTAAAGGTAATTTGACCTAGTGAAACCTAAACAACCAACACGATTTTCCGCTGATTAATTAAACCACATAAAACCCAAAATGGAACTCTGATCATGGATTTGCCTATTATATAATCTTGATCAATATTAGCTTATGGGCCCCCGCTTAGTACCCCCAACTCATTCCCGGGACATGCTAGGTGCACCCAACAATATTGCTAGTGCAATATTTTATCACGACTTCAAAAATTACACATTTGAAATAAGGTTTCTTTTTTTTTTTTTTGGGAGAGATAATGTGAAATAATGATTTGAGTACTTGTGATAGTTCCAGACTGAGAAAATGATGTTTCACAATAATTTATTTGAATATTGTCTTTTTTACATTTTTTTTCAAAATCATTAATAATCCGTTAATAAATTAAGATTTTTTTTAAAAAATTAGACAGAAATAAAAGAAAAGTCATTTAATCTATCCTTATTACATAATAAATCACAAATGAGATTTTAACAATTTTAATTTCAAAAAACTTCTTTAAGCATATACAACATTAATAGAAATAGTTGAAATTATTTTATAAGCTGTAACTGCATTAGAAAAATAATGAAATGTTTTTAAATAATTTAATATCATAAATTTTAATTTTGATTCAATTTTTAAAACTTCTTATTTTATCTTCAAATAAAATTTTATCATCAACAACATGAGAATTATCATATTTTACTGAGCCAATTTTGTTATATTACCCATAATATTATTTTATATATGAGAAATATAACACAAATTTATATTATTTAAAATATTATATAATATAAAAAATATAAATATAATTACTGCAAGTTGGATCATGACTCAACTACGGTTACACACTATTAAATCTGCATTCATTGATCTCGTTTTAAAATAACATTCTTTAAAGGTGAATAAATGTAGATGACTTCTAGCGTGCGAACACTAAGTAGATCCTCCACGGTGCGAAAGTTTTTCAACCATTGGATCCATCTTTTCCTAAGCAAAATGAGTTTAAAATAAAAGTAGAGTGGGATACGGTGTGGTTTACAAAAAAAACAATCTATACCTTTTATTCAGGGATAGATGGATCTGGATCCAACAGTCTAAAAAACTTTCATCTGACAAGATGCATGTACTTAGCCTTTGCACGCTGAAAGATGTATCCTTATAAATTGTGATTTAAGTTTAATACTCATGTCCTAATAATATAATGTCATCAATTATAAGTTATCTTGATATGATTTTAAAGATAATTATTTTAAAAGTTAATAAAATTATTATATATTATAAGTTATAATTAATAAATAATGGAGTAAAAATATTACGTAGTCTATTTTCTATAGTATTAGTATAGCAGCGGTTAAATGTTGAGAGGGAAGCTTTGGCTTCTACACTTTCACGGTAAGCCTGGAATAATGGTATCAACCAAAGAGCATGAAATAGTCGACTGGTGTTTTACTACGTACGAGATTATTAGCAAAATTCATAATTTTCATACTTTCGACCAATCTTTAGTTTGCTAGACAAGTTCATATAATGTTTAACAGTTTTAATTAATAGCTTACTTAAATTCTGAACACTCTTCTTAAAACGATTGTATAAATCTTAACGAGAGGATATATATCGAGAGTGAGAGTACTATTCAATATGTTGTAACTTGCAAGTATAAATAAATGAATAACTCTAACAACAAACAATATAAAAGGCTAACATTATCATTGACTTTTGTAAGAGATGGTCGGGGGACAAGCACCTATCTATTATTCATTCAATAGTTAATCAGCTTCCAAAGTTGAGACAACAGATTGAGTTTGAGGTTGGCTATATGATATAGCCACTATTTACGGTTTTAGGGTACACAAAAGCTAGTATTTATTCTACACGTGAGACACGCTGCCATGCCTTAATTTTACGATAAAGTTTTTGCTTTACATTCAATAAGCATTCAGTATCTGAGTATGCTCTACACGCAAGTTTATTTTATGACAATGATGGATGACAAAAAAGGTTGGTGATACATGAACAAAGAATAATCTGACATTTAATTCTTTCCGCGTTGTCTGTATGATCATATATATGTACGCGTAAAATGTTAATCCGATAGACTATCTTTTTAATTAGATGTGTTTTGAAATAAAATGTCCAATAATAATACATCATATGCAAATTGACCGTAGCTAGTAGAAGTAAATTTGTGATAACCTTTATTAAACTTGTAATTTTTATTTAGGAAAATGAGATTGTGGAGTATATAAAAATTAAATTTGGAAGGACGGAAACATAATTAGGTAATCCAAATCTATTTTAGTCTCAAGTCTCTCAACTAATATTTATGACACAAAATTAAGTGTTATTAATTATTTTTATAGACACATTGATCGTTTAAAACTACCTAATAATTTATGAGAAAGAAGCTAGAGATAAAAAGAAAAAGTGATAGATGTGAAGAAAAAAAGAAAAAGAAAAAATGAGGTGAAAGATATGAAAGAAAAAGTGAATGTATATTATAAAATGTCTTTACCTAACTATATATTACTCTCACTTCTATGATTAGTCTTACATCTTTGTCTATAAAGATGTGGATAAAAAGTAAAAAGGAAATTACATATTATATAACAATTCTATTATTTGGATAACTTCAAGATATCCTTCAGCTGAAACTAATATGTCGGGAATTGATCAAGACTTATTCAAGAGACTGGTCACTTTTAAGTATTCCTCCATACACATGAATTTGGGATCGAAGCCCTGATGTATTAAGCATTTTTGCAAAGTTAATACTTGATTTAGTTTTAGGACAATTTGTTAAGTTTATTGTAAATTCTCATCGTAGTTGATGTTTTTTCCTAACTATGCTCGGGATAAGTATTTCCCTAGCTATTCTAAACTTTTATACATATACAAAAACAAATTAATAGAAGCATTTTATTCCCCAAAGACCTATTGCAGTCGAGATAAGGTTGATCATGTCAGGTTACTAAAATTGTGATCTCGATTATAAGGTCTATGTTATTTCAAGTATCATCTAACTGTACTGGCAAGCCATAAAAAATTGCAACAGACTGATTTATTATGTAGTTGCTGTCAAGAAATCATGACTTCATTTTAGGAGTGTTCCAAAATACGTTGCATTTACGTGAAAGTAAAACATTTTGGCTGAAATTAAATAAGGATACCTGTTTGTATAGTTGGCATAAAGTGCTTGTTATTTCACACACAACATGATCCCCTGGCCCTCTGCTTCTCAATTGTAAACTTAGTGCAAAAAATTCTAACGAAAAGATTCGTTACATTCAGAAAACGCAAGTAGGAAACGATACAAGTTATACATCAATAATACATATCAAATCGTGTGACTTTAAAATTAAGCCTTAACTTAACATTTTGCCTTTAGAAACTATCTTGATCTATGGCCTTGTAAATCTTCGTTTCTCCAAATATTCCTTCAATTAGAGCCGTATTAGCTCAAAATTGTTCTAGTTTAGATTCTTTCTTCACTATTTAAGAGTAAATATATTGGAATGGATTGGAAGAAAATGAGTAATTTTTTTTTAATGGCAATGTCTTGGGTCACATTAAGATGTTAAGTTTAGATGAATTTCTTAACTATTTAAGTTGAACCTTTGTGAAAACATCACATCTATCTTAGATCACAACATGGTTGGAGTTGCTTAATTGCTTAGCAGCATTTAGATAATTCTTTTTTTCCAATAGTGGGTGTTAAAAGTTGTGATTGTCCAAAAGTGTAGTGTGTGCATACACACAGTGTCAACTGTCAGGTACAAGACAAAAGCAAAGAAGTACCCATACGAAACTGGTTTCCTTTGTGTACTTGTAGGTTATGTGTCTTAAACCAAGAGGAGGAGAAAAAAAAAACTTTGAAAGAAGAGTTAAAGGCACACCAAGCACTGTGAGGGAAAAAAAAAAATTAACCATGTGAGCGTGTTTGTGTAGGATGAAAGAGGAGACATATGGGGAAGAAGCAACTTTAATAACACTACATCATCATCATCATCATCATGCTGTGTCCTTTTTCAGAAACACACACACACACCTTCACTTTCCAAATCTCTCAGAATTCTATGCTTTCCATTTCCCACCTGTCTCTCTCTCCTCATGATTTGAATACTTAACTTGGTTTCTCTATTATTACTATTGTATACTATTACACACACATTGGTCAACTCTTTTGTTGGTTTTGCTGCTCCACCTAAAGCTTTTACTACAACGTTCCCTCTCCCTATAAATACACAGTTCCTCCCTTTAACTTCACCCCCATCCCATTACATCTTTCTCAGAAAGAAACCCTATTTTCAAACCCCAAAAGGCTGAAAGTGAAACAATAGTAGCCAATGTGCAATATTATGACAAAAGACCTTGTAGCATAGATTCTAAATTAACCTTCAACATGTCTGATTCATTTGGTAGCACCTTTCACTCTTCCACTCCAAACTCCACCCTCAATTCCCATGCACCCCCCAAAATCACCACATTCTGCTCAATAGCCCAACCTTATTGCATTTGCACCCACTGCAACCACATCCTCACCTTCAACCACCATGTTGGTAAGCCTAAGCAAATTAATATTTATAAGTTCATGTTTGGATAATTAATTAGTCATTATTCTAAACATATTTTTGAAGAAGGATATATATACTCTTTGTATATTTTATTTTGTATATCTTCGGAATGAGTGCAATGCTTATCCAAACACATTGATTTTTAAAATTCTCATACATACTCATAGTATATAGTCTTGTAATTTTTGTTTTAATGTGGTTAATAAACATGTGATTTGTTATGGTAGGAAATTTGATGCTATTGTGAAGTGTGAACTTACACTTAGGTTAACCATATTTTTCTTTTGTTTTTCCATGTGTCCTGTGGTGCAGGTAATGTAGCAGAGGAAGGGACAAATAGCACAGGGTCCCATAATAATAATTTGCAGTCCCAGCAGCAACAAAGCACAAGGTGGAGTCCAACCCCAGTTCAGTTACTAGTCCTTGAGGAATTGTATAGGCAAGGCACAAAAACACCCTCAGCTGAACAAATTCAACAAATAGCTTCACAGTTACGCCAGTTTGGGAAGATTGAAGGGAAGAACGTGTTCTACTGGTTCCAGAATCACAAGGCCAGAGAGAGACAGAAGCGGCGTAGAAGGGAAATGGAGGAAAATAATAATAACAATATTTCTGCTTCTTCTTCTGGTGAAGGTAAGAAAGAAAAGAAAGAAAGAGTAATAAGTAAAGTAGTACGTTATGGGAAATTCAGAAAAGGCATTAATACAGCTAGATATTATATCATGTGCTAATACTATAAAGTTTTTTAGGCCTTTGGGGCTATTCAAGGTTCTTTTAGTGGTCAAAAGATTCCTATGTTATACATCACTCTTGCACTGATGATTACAACCAAAAGAGTGTGTGGTTTCTTATGATTTTTAGGATGCAAGATTTGACGTTGAATTTTGGTGTTGTTTGGATTTTGGCCACAGGGTTGAAAGAGACAGGTTGTGGAGTTAAAGAGACAAAGAAGTGGGCATCCACTTCAAACTGCAGTGGACATGCAGAGGTCTGTAATTACTCTTGGCTTTGTTCGCGGTACTACTACAACATTTTATTCAGCTTTGTTAAGCAAAGATACCCCAAAAGATTATAGAATACCAATAATTAATAGGGTCTAGGTGAAATAAAAGATAAAGCCAAAAATCAATTTTCTTTTACTCGGTATAGTGAGTATATTGAAGAAGTATGAAATGAAAAGAAAAGAAAACAACTAAGTTGTTTTATATCTTGGACAAAAGGAGAGGCTTCAAAAGCTGCTTTTTTTAACTTTCTGTTGGGGCTGTTTTGTGCTAGATCAGTGTTCACACTTTTGTTGGACGGTGAATTGATGAGTGTGAATTCTGAAGTCTGTGAATTCTCCCCTTCCCCATTTTTTCTCTCTCTATTCTATCTCTTTTTTTCTCTATTTTTTAGTTTTTAACTGTTTTTAATTACTGCCAACTTTCTTACTATCTGTATTTTTTCTTTTCAGGAATCTGCTGCACTGGATATAGCAGAAAAGGGATCTAATGGGTGGACTCAGTTTGAGGGGAAAGACAGCATACAAGTTTTGATGAGGAGAAACATAGCCGAAAAACAAGCTAAGTTGCAGGAAATTATGGAAATGCCTTGTTTCCCTCCTGTTACTATGGAAGCATCAACTCCTACAACTTCACACAGAAGAACAACGCATTATAACACACAACTTTTAACCCCTCAAAACTATAATAATTTACCATCTTCAGTCATCAACAGAGAAAGTTTAAACTACTATGGTGGTGAAGAAAATGCAGCTCCTCGAACCCTTGACCTATTTCCACACAAGAGGGATGACCAACATGGAATTTCTCTTGCTGAGAGGAAATCATCTATGTTCTGTGCAAGTGCTTCTATGGACACTGAAGTCACCTCCAACAACCAGTTTTTTGAGTTTCTTCCTTTAAGAAACTGAAAGGGATCATATCACTTGATATATGGTATGTCATGTCATGTGATTTTAGAATACATATATGCACTTGTTAAACCAAATAATAATAATATTGGCTGTAACGAATTATAATATATATACATGTTTTCTTTGTTAACAAATATTAGTTTGTTATTTTGGTTAAAAACATTATTCGGGAGAATTTGAACCCCTAACCTCTCTCTCCTTTTTCCTTCTCCACTCGTTAAGTTAATTTTATATCATGGTATTAATTTCTATATTTTTTTTTCTCCGTTTTTTGCCGTTTTCATTGGGACTCAAAGTCACAAACCTTTAGTTTCATTTCTCTCTTTGTTGTGAGTCAGTGATAATGCATGTAGAAGTTTAATTACCTGTACGCGTGCATTTGAACCTAACGTTTTTTTGTCTTGTTGACTAATTAACTTCACGACGACTTTTTAGTTTTTGAGTCGAGTCCCTGGTTTTTGGGAAAGACGTGCTTCTCATAAACTCAATATCTTTTTGTTTTAAAACTCAAGATGGAGAAACTCACTCTTTTTGCGTAGATATTGATTTGCAAAACAAGGGTCGTTGTTTTTGTACACAAATTAAACCAGTATATATAGTAGAGTCTCTATCTCTCGTTATCTCTGTGTCTTTGTTCACATTGGGACACACCCAGTGAGAGAGAACTGAGAAGAGTTCATCTTCATCATATGTTATAACTTATAAGTGATCAAGATTGTTTTACTTAAACTTAATCCTAAATCATTTGTTTTTTATTACTTATTCAAGATTAGCTCTTCTGCTATACTCTCATCACCTGGTATATTTTCCATATATAGAAAATGTTAACATGTAATGAATGTGTGATACTTAAATTCGTATCCTTAAAATTTAGAAAGAAAACAAAAAGACAATTAAGTTTTAAGCAAGGGACAGCTATATTGACAAGCTTTATATTACTATACTATGTATTTTTCTAGTGTGTAAATTCCTTGATTAGAATTAGTTCATATTCATAGAATTTGAGGTGGAGAAGATATATATTCAAGGCATGCACGTACCTTATGAGTAGCATATGGTACATGCAAAGATATCATAGACTTGACTATGATTAATCATCTAGTCTGATATATTTGCAAATAATTAATTAATTACCAAGTAACTAATTAAGATGTTAGTTTGCTTGATAGTTGAGTGATAACCTTCCTTGTAGGTACGTAGGTTCGTTTTGTAGATGGTGGATTGTAGATGTTTGCCACGGCCATCTTGAGAAGAAATTAAAAAGTGACAAAGGAACGAAAGGTAAGAAATTAAGTGAGAACCGTATATAAAGATTTGTTACTAAGACAGACTTGCGTATGCAAATGAACCTTATAATGTGAACATCAATTTTCAAGTGTTTGGCACATATAATTCTCGAGTGGAACACAAAGTTAGTAGCTAGCTAGTTATATGTATTGCTATTTGATTGTCAATATACAAAACAGCTAGCATAGATCACTTGAAAATCAGATCAAGTAGAAGATACATGATATTTTAGTATGTATATTCTATTATATCATTGATATAAAGTATGCAAGGTCTTACTAATAGCTTAATTTTTATTATATAAAAGTTAAACAATCAAGGTGTAATTTAGTTAGGAGTTTTCTCAGCAAAATTTTTGGATTTTTACCGCTTAAACATTGTTCAACATACTCATCTCTATTTAATTTGAGATTTCTTACTTATGTACTTGGACACCAACAATTAATCTTCACCACAAGTCTAAGACTCTTTCACATGTTATACTTTTCTTAAGAAGAAAATCATTTTATCCACGACTATTCAATGTGAACCTTAGACTTAGAGTTTATTCATTGTCATCAATATACTCTAAATAGTTACACTTGGTCACCTTATCACACCATCAACTCTTATACTACTTAATCATGAGTTTATCACTTATATATTCCTCAACATATTCATCTCTATTGAATATGATATTTCTTATTCACACTTAAACACCAACAATGTAACACCAAATAGTAGTATATAACATTATTTGAGGTATGAGTCACTATGACTCACAAGGGCATCAACAAACAAGTCATTATAATATCCGCAGGAGATTTTGATTGCTTGTTGGACTTTGGAAATATAAGAAAGACGCAAGGGTTAAAACAAAAACTGAATAAAGAATGCTTAATCTCTACATATGCAACTGCCATATTGAAAGTTGAAGCCGCCTTTAGATTCACATTATATTAAATTATCTATAATTAAGTTGAAATATAAGCTAACATAATTTTAGGTGAATATTTATATATACTTGATTTTATATGCTGAAGAATTAATTAATTTTGAGTTAAAAACAACTTTAGATCACTTTTACATTGGATAAAAAGATATATTAATTTAAAAACATCTAAACATAAAACACTTTATTTTAACTTAATTTTAATTAAAATCAATTTTATAAAATTTAATTTCATTCAAAATTAATTATCTAAAGTTCACTCAAAGGTGCACACACTAAAGATCAGAAATATAATGCTTTTGAAAACAACCACGTCTTGCCGTCTTGGTGAACCCTAGATCGAGGTGACCAAAACCTCATGGCAGCACGATAACATACAATGGGTTATTTAAGACATAAATCATCATGACTTAGCTATTCAGTAGAAAAAAACAATGTCAAGGTGGGTTAGCTAGCCAAACCAATCTCAATACTATATGGAAACGTACATAGTTAAGAATATGCTCCCCATCACCACTTTCTGGACGTATACTAGTCGTGTGGCACAGTCTAATGGGGTGGGGTAGAGGTTGGTTTAGAGCACATCGACCCTGAAGCAGAAGTGTTTGGGGAGTATATATGAATGTTGAATCAAGGCTAGGACGTTATCATATTACGTCTGGATTCTGGAGTGAACAATATTTGAGTACGTAAAACCAGCAATGATATAAGATTAACTGACACTAAAACTCAAACTTTGTGAAATTAATTACAATATAATAGACACTTTAGAAATTTTAATGATTTTTATGTGTGAAAATCAAATCCAGGAAATTTATAACAACTTACATATTTATTCAATTAACTGAATTAAATTTCTTTGACTTTTTAATGTAATCATGTAGTAATAAATATTTAGTTATTTTTAATCTAACATAATATACATTAAAATGAAGTAATGTAACAAAATATTAATTAATTTTTTTAACAATTTTAGATTTAAATTATTTTTTGAGAATTTTAAATTTTAACATACATGTTGAATTGATAAAATTTATTTTTGTAAATGTTACTAAAATTATAATTAATTTTACAAATATTGGCAATGTTAATTCGCCTATATTGCCCCAATACATCCTCCCTTTAACTAATCCAATCAAACAAATAGTTTTTATCTTTCTCTCTTTTTTGTAATGAAATCTAGTCTAACGAATAGCTTATTACCCTTAAAATGACATTGGCACTGAAGCATTTACTCCTACAAAAAGGCATATTGTGAGCTTGTAACGAAATGATAAAAATTATATATATATATATATATATATATATATATATATATATATATATATATATATATATATATATATATATATATATATATGTGAGCTTGTAACGAAATGATTATGTGAGTGTTATTCACTTTATAAAAACTTGATGAAATGGGTTAAAAGAATTTCTGCCATAACCCATAATGGCTTTTGCTGCCTAAACAAGCAGCTTCTTTCCGCGTTTAAAGAGTTTCAGCTTTTTGCATCGGATTTGTTTGTATCTGTTATCAAACATTTGGTATGCTCGTGATCATGAATTTAAAAGAACTGTCGATGTCGAATATTCCCTTTTTCATTCAAGTTAACAAAGTGCATTGTGCTATGAAAGAGATCATTTTTACTCTTGAGGATGAGAAGAACGAAAAAAGTTTGGAAAAGAGAGATAATAATTCATTATTGTCCTTGTATAGGTGGAAAAAAAATCCATTGCCGAAAACAACTCATTGCGTAAAGGAATGAATATTCAACAAAGAAGATGTCCACAGGACCAGGGGTAGACAAAGCTTAAGTTCAGTGGGTCCTCTTTGATGAAAAAGCTTGAGTTTGCCAGAAATCATTTGTCAACAAATAAAAAATATAAAAAAATAAAAGAAAATTATTGTATAAATCTTTAGTCTTACAAATTCTTTTTTTTTTTTTTTGTCTACTCAACATGAACTAATGGTTTGCTTATTAAAACACATTAACACCACATTAATGATCTGAGGTTCGAGACATGGATAGGATTAAAATCAAAACCAAACCAATAATAGATTCTTTTTTTAAGAAAAAAATATGGTGCAAAAGCTTTTAAGAATTTTTTTTTATATTTTATTTTTTTTAATAAATCCTATTATCCATTAACAGTTATTAACTTTTTTGATAAATCATAGGGACACATTTGAAATTTTAATTAATGTATAAGAATATATTCAGTTAGCTGTGTTGTTTATCCCTGACCACATGGTATGTATATAGTATAAGGATAAACACACACAGGCACACTATTATATACATACTATATGTAGTTTATATAATCAAGTCATCTTACAATAATAATATGATTGGTTGAGAGAGTTTTGAAGCAAAGAAAGTGTATTTTTTTATTATAAAATTCAATAGTCATATGGTATTTACAAGAATGATAGTTTATTTTTAAAGGAAACAAGAATGATAGTTTATTGTTTCATTTCTTTTATTTTGAAATATTATTAAATTGAGAAATATACTTTTACTTGAAAAGAAAATTATACTCTTCTTTATTACTTTCTTTTCAAAACCATTATCAAAGGATTTTTTTTTTGTTAGATTTATTTTATTTGAGATTACTTGTATACTTTTTTATTTGAGACGCGTTAAGGGTAAAAACAAAAGTTACTTTTTTTTCAACAAGTGCTTTTTTAGGATAATTTTTTCTTTATATATTTGTCATTGAGTTTTAAGTTAAATAATAGAATATAGATACTTATTGATAATATTGAATTAGAAAAATATATTCATATATTGTTATTTAACGTTTCGTATAACTCTATTGATACCTGAATATTATGTTGAGAATCCAATTGGTAAAGACCCAGTGGGATAAAATTATGCAAATATTTAATATAATAACTTAGTTATAATAATAATAATATTAAAAAATTTAGTTTAATTTATTATTTTATGTCTATGTGAGTGCATGTGCTTTGTTTTTCTTTTTGTTTTTCCTAATCAGTGTGGCAGGTTGATCCATAAAAGTTTAAATATGTATTTAGTGAAAGAATTTATGTTTAATTTTTATTGTATAAAAAAAAAATTAACAACAATCACACACCTTAATGGAATTAATCTCTCACTTAGAAGTTTAAGAAACACCTATGATCTATCACTCAAACAAAAAAATTAAACTAAGAGTAGTATTATTTAATGGGAAGCGAGTTACCCTATCTGGAAGGGTAGAATTTGACGAGGTGGAATCCCCACTTGTGGAAAGAGCCTAATTAATCGTAGTATTTTATCCTTCAAGAATTAATCTCATACACACGATGTAAAAAAAGAAGAAGAAATCTAACACAACCAAAAAACAATCCATGAGCATTTTCAATCAGAGTTTTTAACAAATAAAGTAAGAAACTAAATTATTCAGTTCAATTCAAACTACTTTGAATAAAATAAAGTTGAATTAATTTTTTTTTATATATTATTCAGATGGTTCACAATTCACATGTGTTTCCATCCAATGACATTTCACATAAAAATAGGAAATGCGAACACTCCTGTAATATTACTCAGATGGCTCACAATTTTTATATATTATTCAGATGGTTCACAATTAATAACACCCTTAATAAGCATCACATGGCATACATGAGTTTGAGAGATCACCTTAGTCACATTTCTTAGGGACCTCTAGAAGTTTTAAAGCAACTAAAATTTTTGAGTGCTGATAAAAGAAATTATATAATTTGAGTGACAATTATAATGTAATATCATAAAATATATGAAACTCTCACATATAACCTGTAAATGAAGTCTGAACTTGAGATGTTCTAAATGAGTTAATTAGTCCAAATGGGCTTATTATATTTCATTTTTGCTTATAAAAAACATTTCTATATTTACATAAACTTAAAAATATATTTAATTTAATATAATGATATAAGATTTTGTTATATTTATATGTGTGAGAATAATATATTTAACAAAAAATTCGTATTCCATTCTCTCCTATATAAATAACGGCAGTCCTGGAAGCATCTATGATTTTTTACTAGAAAAATAAATTTAAAAGCATATTTAACCTTAAAACAAATAACAAGAAAAATAAATAAAATAACTTTATATGTACATTCCACATACATTCAACAAGCCAAAAACAAAAGAAAAAAAAAAACTCCCGTGGCTTGCTGACGTTGACCCACCAAGAGCAGAAGTGAAAGATCATCATCACTCACCCCTGACCACGAACGTACATAAATTGAAAGAGAAAGAAAGAAAGAAAAAATATAATAAAAAAGGAAAAAAATTGCATTTATGTGCAAATGAAGCAGTCATAATTGAAGAGGGAAAGAAAGAAGGGTTTGTCTACGATTATGCAAAACTAGAAGTTGCAGGATTGTCATCACTGCATGTCTGCAGCAATATTGTGTGAGAGAGGAAAAGGACATAAACAACACTGTAGAAAGAAAGAGAGAGAGAGAGAAAAGGTGCCAAGGTGAGTAATGAAATAAAACCCTAAAATGAATTGAGGTGAGGTGGCTATGTATTTATATATGCATTGCTGCTGTTGCCAGCCATTGTGTCCTTAGACTCTCTTGTCTGTCTGTCTCTTCTTCCCACACCCAACACAACACAACACCATATCACATCACTCACGAACATCCATTGTCCAAATCATATTTGTTTTATTTCACATTTGTGATCGATCTGTCTTTTAACACTTCAATAATTATGATGGTGAAAGTTCATCATTCAACACACACCTGTGCCTCCCCCTTGTACCACACCTTCTTTTTGTAACAAAAATAATATTAATAGGCCTTTGCGGTAAGTGTAACTGTAAAAAGATATATATATAGTCTAAACATTATACCACCTAGTGTGTGAAATGATAATTAGTAGTCCCAAATTCAAATCTTAAACATGTGCAACCCTATTAAATATTCATAAGGAGATTTTCGTTGTTTACAATGGTTCTAAATTATAATTGCAGTTGCATTGCATGCATTGTTATTGTGTATATTGTGGTTACTGCGATGCAAATTACATACATTATGACCAAAAATTATTATATGGTAAACAATCTATAATTATTCTAATTATTGATCTTTTATATATATGTGTGTGTGTGGGTGGGTGTTCATTTTAAGATTTTTGTATCATTTGTCACCATCAAATCAAATGCCTCTTGCACTCCCCAACACATCCCACTAAACCACTCGCTCATTCAACCATCAACACTTAGAATAGAAGATTAAGTTCTGAATCGTTGATTTATTTATTTTTTTACAAAAGAACGGTGTTGCGGTCTAGTTGCAATCCTATTGCGGTTTTGTTGTTGCTGCTTTGTGGCAATTCATGTGATTTAAACTCATTGCATTTACAAACTAATTTGGTTGTGGGTAGCTCCACAACATCAATATTGCGGATGTAACAGGCGTTGTGGTCCTACATTTAGAACCCTATTCCTGTTAAATATATGATGCTAAAGGGATTTTGATACCTCCGAACATGGTAGATATTTTAAGCAATGTAAAGGACTTCGGCAAGAGACAACGATTTCCCATGACAAACAGAACCTGCAAACACATGTATAGACACTCCAATAATGAGTGCAATTAATGTGTACAAATGAGCTTTCATTCTTGCGTACTGAATGTCTTCTATAGTAATAGTTGACAAGTAAAATAATTAAGTAGTTAATATGAGCCATGAGTCACGAACCACGTGACAAACCTAGAGAAGATACTGAACATATAAAAAAGAGTAAACAGTGGTATTGCACTATTGGTATAAAGTATTTTTATAGTTATTTAATTATAAATTCATGATTGTTATGATTTTTAATTAGTTAATAATATAAACAATACATAAATAATATGTAGAAATTATACTTTGCAAAGATAGCACCTTATAAAAAGTTCAAATTTCATATTTAAATCAAAAGTTGGTTTATGTTTAACACCATACCGTATAAATTTTATTAAATATGTTAGTCACATTTTATATTTGGTGGGTCTTATTATCAAATTAGTGAGACTACCAAACTAGATTCAACTAGTAAGAGAAAAATATATATTGAAAGAGTATATTAAAAAATGTGTTAGTAACATAAGATTATTATGTTTTTCTTGTCGGTTATAAGGTAAAAGTGATATGTATAGTAGACATCGTAGATTTATTAAAAAAATTATATTCAAAACCCATTGGTGATTTTTTCGCTCACATGCCCCAGTTTCGAAACGGCAAAGCGTGCTTTACATTTTAAAAATGTAGATTCTTTTTTTTTTAGAGTAAAAAATGTAGATCCTTTATTTATTATTTTCGAGTAATGATTGGTAAATTTAACTAACAAACTTGAAAAGAAGACAAGATCAAAACCAGACTTGGGCCATTGTCCAGTTGGTATACACTTATTTGCACATTTAATTTTTCTGTACTATTTAACCGTTTAAGCCGTGAAAATTAACTCGGTTGCAACTTGCGAATCCGTGTGCAAAATAGGAAAAGGCACAATAATCATCCTATTCAATTTTAACCTATATTTGATCTAAAACAGTTCAGACTTCAGTTCAGACATTTCTTGCTCAGAAATTTGTGACTAGTATCGACAGGTAGATAAAGGGTTAACTTTATTGTTGAGTGAGAGTGAACTTGAATATACTTTTACATGATTAAATATATTTTTCTTTCTATAATATATCGATTGTTATTATTTCAAGATCCACAAAATATTTTAGTGACTAAAATCTAATTAAAAGATTAAAAATGGTATATTATAAAGACAAAAATATATTTAAACTAATTTTTGTTATTTGTTTATTTGACAAATTGAAAAGATCGAGATTATTGTTACAAAAGTATTAATGATGAAAAATCATAAAATAAGAGCATTGCTTATTCAGCAAAAAATAATAAGAGCATGGCTTAAAAGTAAAAAATCTGACTCCTACAAAAGAGTAATTCATTCAAGAAAGTAAAATAAGTAATCTCAATTCTTAACGAAAAAAAAATTAATGATTGATATTATGTGTACATTTATCAGAAATTATGAATACATCGAAATATCAACCACTGGTTTTTTCATCAATGATTGATAATTTACTTTACATTTATAAGAAAAGAATTAATGGTGCACGAAAGTTAAGATTAATGTGACAACGGAATACTGGAATTTGTTCCACTGTTTCATGTTGTTCTGTAATTTTCTTTCTTTTTTTTTGGATAATGCCCTCTCAATATTTTTCCATGCTTGATTTTTGCATATCGTGGTGTTTCAATTAAACTCGTTCAGCGTCCAGATTTTAAAAAATATAACTGAAACAAATTAGTATGAAAGATGTATTATAATTATTTGTATGGTCGTCGAGAGATTGGAATTAGGAACAATTTTTTTCAGTACACATGTGGATTGGGTCTACCTCGATCTAAAGTATCAAAGTGTAGTTATAATTGTTAATTAGAAAATGAACCCTTAAGATTATATTTTGATAACTTGGCAGTTTTTTTTAATACCTAATTCTAAGTGTGTGATTGGTGTGAGCATCAAGAATTGATTTTAAATTCATAATTGATTTTAGATATATTTTTATATATTTAATTTTACTTTTGATAAAAAATTAAAATTGATTATGAACTAAAACACCTTTAAAACAAATTATCTGTTAAATCCAAAATTTTATACTCATCCAAATACAATATAGGATCAAATCATGAATTGACAGTACACGATCAAATTATGAATTGAAGAATCAAAACTTATTGATATAAAAATTTTAAAAATGATTAAAAGACGGTACACGATCATGCATGCTGGTAGAGTAACAAAATATATACCTTAAAGAAAATCCAACTCAATTCGTATGCATCCATTTTGAAGTGGTGACACTTCTTAAAAAATTTATATATATTGCCAGTACAAAACTTTTCTATAAAGACATCCAATAAAACTTAAATTATTCACTAGTATGATGTGATCATAAAATGAATTCTTATTAGATGTCTACATCTATATAAAATAGTTTTACACTCAGTGCATATTATTTAAAATCGATTAAAAAATACTAAAATTATAAATAATATTTATCGATAAAATTAATTATTTTTTCAAATATATGTGTTAACACCCTTGGTATAAATTATAAAAACTATCAAATTCTGATTTATTCATATCCCAAAACCAAAGACGTGGAATCAGTGTTCAGTGGCAAGTACACAAACTGGTTTAACATTATTACAACGCTTTAAGCTTGCAAATTAAACATCATTACATCGTTTCTCTCAATTTGCAAATTTCAGCTTACAAAGAGTGGTTCTGGCTCAACTTTTCGTCTGATCCTGAAAAAAAGTTAGACAGAAAGAAGCAAGTGTTTAGCAAAATCCACCAAGTAGTTGGGACACAAGCCAAGTCCAAATTACATTACAAATACAAACTTGTGATATTTGGCAAATTCTACACTTTTCATAAAACAAACATCTTTCTTGCACTTGCAAGTGTCAATTATTGGGATTAAGGAAGACTTAGAACCGATTTGGTACAAGCATAAGTCCAAAAATGATGCAAACTCTAACAAAAGTTGAAGGCAAAGAATACTAAACACACACAAAACTCAGGCAAAAATCGAAGTGGTTGGTATCCAAGAGATTCAATCAAGTCAGAGGTGAATGGTCTATTATTAATAATATGTATGATCATATATATCAGAGATATCTTTTAGTAAATAAACCTTTCAATGATAACTAAGTTCCTAAAGGTGGAAAAGTGCTAATAAACAAACTCTTCCCATGATCTGAACTCACCAATTTTCTGGTGCCCATTTGCAGCCAACCATATCCACCACGTGCAAGCTGTACGCATGTCTTGATTTTGGAGACTGGTTTTCAAAGCTGTGATTCACATAAAAAAGCAGACAAGGTGAATTATCAGGTGAACACATTAAAAGGCAACTTTCTTTCTTCTATACTTCATGATACACATCATCTGAAGTGAATAGTTTTAACAAACCTTTGGTGGATAAGATCACCATGGATGACAACCAAAGACCCAGCTTTTACTTCAATAGGAACAAAATCTTTTTGATCATAAGAAGGTGATGGTCGATCGAATTTGACACCATCTTCATCTCTTAAGAATCTTCTAACAAGCCCATCTACAGAAAACAGAATAAAAAAGCAAAGGAAAAAAAATTAGATTAGATGAACCAAACAAAGGATAAAAGATCCAGGTAAGAAATGAACCAAAAGGTAGGAAAAAGATACTTTTGTGAGATCCAGGTATTGTCCAAAGGCAACCATTTAATATGTTTGCATCTTCTAGGGCCAGCCACAGCCCGGTGCATGTTTGTGGTTCAGTATAAAGGAACGAGTTATCCTGGTGTGGCACTACTTCACCCCCAATGCCTGGTTGCTGTTTATAAAAATTTCATTAATGATAATGACCGGGCATCAAATACTTCTATACTTAGATGCTCTGTGTGGCCATATAAAAATCGAATGAAACCTTGGAGCACAACATACTCGTAGCATGATTATAAATGAGAGAGAGAGAATTTCAACCAGCTTTAATATGTCAACTACATATAAAAATGGGTGGGTGTTCAAGTTCAAACCACAGCAATGTTGAAATAACCAACCAAATATATCCATAGTGTATACAGAAGTCCATAAAATAATATCAAATTCAAAAGTATGTAAATAAAACACAAACATAAATAAACCAAAAGTAACTTTAACTAAGTTTGAATATCAACAAAACCTACATTCAAGAATTATTCAAAATCTAACAAGATATGTGCCATTTTGGAAGAAACATATAAGGTGAATAACTCAACACCAAAAACTTATGCATGAAACCACTATAACAATACAGCTTTAAAGCACCATTCAACGGAGAAAGTGCATAATACACCAATTTGGTTAAAAATTAAAGAAATAACTGACACAAGCAACAATATTAAAATGGAGAAAGTGCATTTGCCAAATTGGAGTACAAAAATAAAGAACCAAATCACACAATCCCCTTATGCCCACTCTCCCTCACGCCCTTGAACCAGGAAAGTAAAAGAACACACATCCATGATGTCCAACCAATTCACATATCTATTGCTCATACATAATGCCCCAACACATTAAAGTATTGAACTTAAGTTCTTTCAACTATATGATCAGCAACTGAATATCACAACGGCAGAAGAAAAAACGCACCTTAAATATATACATTGACTGCATGACTGCAGGTCTCTTGTAACCTAAGGAGCGCATCAAACTTGAAACTTTCTCAGAAGAAGAAAACTTTTTGAATGCTGGCTCAATCTCATGAAGAGCTGCACAAAATCACAGCACATCCCCAGCCACAAAAAAAATAATAGATTAAAAAATAATAGGATTAATTCAGAAGGAACAATGCTACTCTCAAGCTCATGCATTCACCAGTCAGCACAATAGCTCAGGTGGTTCCACTCCATTAAAGTTAAAAGACTAAAAAGTTTACGCTGAGAAAAGTAGCGCCCCCACTGTCATAAACTAACTAATTCTACTATATGCTATGTGAACCAAGGTTTTAAAAAACGGTCCACAACCACAATTTCAACCATAACATCTAGATTTTGGAAGTTTCTGAGACCACATTGGCTTCATTTGTTCACTATTTCCCGCAATATGAAGGATCACAATAAAACCACAACTGCATTTTAAAACCTTTATATGAACAGAGAGTACCCCATTTCTTCTTGGTCAAAACTTACAAGCAGTTTCTTATAGTGTTGTTTTCCAATTAGAATTGAAGTTTCACTATACTAACCTTTAATACACCTCATTATTATGAGAATTATTGAGATGAAAATCTAATTCTGATTTGAGGATAACATCAAAAGCAAAAAAACAATTGCATGTAAGCTTTGTCCTTAATTCATTTCTACTTCAAAATAAGACATTTAGTATCAGAATATAAAAAGCTCACCGTGGCCAACTTTATTAAGGGACAATTGCTTCGGCTGCTTTAACTTACCATCATTACCAAATGCTTTCTCTGCCAAAAGTGAAACAGACAAAAGATTAAATTAGAAGGAACCCAATTACTCAAAAACTGAAAAGATTAATTTTTTAAAAAATACCCTCGAAGAAGAAAGAAATCCTCTCGGCGCTGTCGAAAAAGTAATTATCAGTCGACTGTTGCTGAAGAAAAATAAAAACAGAGCAAGAGTAAGAGAACAGATAAAAAAAATCCAACTTTAAAATGAAACTAAGAGAAAAATAAAATAAAATGTTAGGACATAGGAGTAACCTGGTTCTTGGTGGAGAAAATAGAGGCGGTGGAAGAAGGGTCAAAGTCATCTACCAACTGCTCCATCCTCTTCATCATGGACTCAATCTCATCGCTACATGCGAAAGATTCAATCACAAGATAACCTGCGCATGCAGTTCCAAAGATTAGAGATTCGGTTGGTTGAGTTAGGATTATGCTTAAGATCAAAAAGGGTACCTTGAGAGTTGAAGAATTGGAGCTGTTCTGGACTAAGTATCCCCATCTTGTGTTGTGCTTTGCTTGCTTTGCCTCGCAATTGAACAAAGATTCGATGTTTAATATTGTTGTACTTACTTGCCTAGGTACCTATTATATTGATTGCAGTCTTCATTGTCAAAAGGTCAAATGTGGATTATTTTATCCACTTGTCGTATTCAATTAGATAAAGTTGTTTTTGAGGGTAATTATTACTTCTTTCTTCTCTAATTATAATTATAAGATATTTTTAATTCATTTAATAAAATAATTCATTTAATTAATCATATTAAATATTAAATATGTGAATTACTTATATTATTATTTTAAAATTATTTTTTATCTTTTTATTCAATTAATTATTTATTATTAATGTTTAGAGACAAAATAATTAAATAAGGATATATAAAAAAATAATAATACATCTAAAACTTAACAAAGATTTTTATAAAAAAGAAAAAAAATTCTATAAAAAATTATAATTAGAGAAAAAAATTAATTCTTTTAATATTTTAAGAATGACAAAATAAATTTTAAATTTATTTTTTAAAATTTAATATTAATATATGTCACAAAGTTCTTATTAGAGGATATTGAAAACATAGAATGGAATGTCCTTATGCTTAATAATTTCTTTTATTATATCTCTAACTAACAATGAATAGAAATGAATAGAAATGAGTCATGTAACTCATCTCTATTTATCAAAGACGATGTTATCTTCCAATCCCATATACAAGTTTTTTTTTTTTTTTTTTTTGCATTGGCTCTGCGAGCCATGTACCTACATGTGTACAATATGTAGGATCTTAAAAACTTCATACTGAATACGTTGGGTGTCTCTTACTCTAACATGTCAAAGACCTGATGCGTTGTTTGGTGTTGTTGTCACGTTCTAATGGTCTCTAAGGCACGTCCTTGATGGTATGCTTAATCAATGTGAGCGTATGATCGTGGTTGATATTACAAAGATAAATGAAATATAACAAATCATTCTTAGAATGGTGATCGATCCTTCAATAGTACAATTGATTTACTGGTCCACAATCCACCAAACTTTAAGTCTATTACGTAATTGCTTAAGTTGCTTGGATAAGATCAGACCTTGAGGAGCATAGTTGGCCTGACGGTAAAATAATGAATTCATTACTTTTAACTTTTATAGAAACAACCTTTAAAGTTATATAAAAATATTTTAAATTCATCAAGTGTTGTGTAATTTTAAATGGTTTTAGTTTACACCCAACAAGGTTTAAAAGCAGTGTTGACGACACTCATGCATGAGGTGTGCTCTATTATTTTTTTTTTTCACACAAAGAGGTATTCAACGAGATACTTCACATTTGATGGTCTGACAACATTTCATCTTACTAACT
This sequence comes from Glycine max, assembly GCF_000004515.6. Taxonomy (NCBI): domain Eukaryota; kingdom Viridiplantae; phylum Streptophyta; class Magnoliopsida; order Fabales; family Fabaceae; genus Glycine; species Glycine max. Next base: position 1,708,440 of record NC_038256.2, on the reverse strand, counting down.
TATGTAAGATTATTTTAGTTTAATTAATAATTTTGAATTTAAATTCTAAATATATTATTACATTAAATACTTTTTAAAAATTTATATCACTCAAAGATGGATCTACGTTCTGATTTATGGGGGCAATTATATACCCCACTAATTAAGTAAATATTTTTAATAATTATTATTTTTTTCATATAAAAATAGATATTATTCTCGTAAAATAATTTTTAAAAATAAAAGAATGTAAAAAATAAAAAATAAAATAAATTGATATTAATTTTATTCACTTTATTCTTTTAAATTTTTAGAAGCTTAGATATTTTGATTTTTTTATTATAAGATTGGGTATTTTTGTAAAAGCTTATAATATTTTTTCAGTAAAAATATTATGAATTATTTCTTTCTCCCCATTAAAAAAAAATCGGATCCATCACTGATATCGCTCATACAAGTCTTATATTTAACTCAAATAAAATTTTCTTCCATTACATGTGGTTTCTATCAAAATAAATAAATAAATAAATAGATGCTGATGTACCGAAAAAAAAAAATAGATGGTGCTTTTCCTCGTAACATTTGTGTTGTTGTAAAACTTATTTTTGTGTGCAACAGCTGATTTTATCATGGCAGAGATCCGATCCACTGTGTTATGTGTGTCTATTGGCGCATGTACAGACAAGAATTCCGAGTAGGAATTATCAGAGAGCTATTCATTGACTTCTCTTTGTCACCATAACTTTACTCGTTCTTAATATAATTCATTTTGTTTTTCTTCCTCTTTTTTAAGTGCCTGTTTATTCTTACTACAAATGTAGGATGCTGAAAGCTTTTATATGGAAGATGCAATCAATGAAATTAAGTAGATGAATAAAAATTATGACTGATATATATTGATATATACATAATTATAATTAAGTGTTTTTGTAAGCGTCTCTTAACGTGTAGTTCTAAAATTGTATTAATTTTGAAATATCTTTCTGATATACATGACAATTATTACTTAAAATAACAAGGAAGTTATGAATTACTAGTTATTTAATTTGTGTTTTACACGAGATCGTTATCCATATATTTAAATTTTATATTTTCAAATTGAAAAGATTTGATTAAATTCATATATATATATATATATATATATATATATATATATATATATATATATATATATCAAATTAATAAATTTGTACAAATGAGTATTATCAGCAGTAATCAATTGATTAATTAAGAGGTAAATTTTTATTTTTAATTTATTTAACTTTTTTTAGACTAAGATTATCTTCGATAAGACATTTCAGTTAATTTTTAATATTTTTTGTTAGTTGAAAAACTCATTTGATTAATCGGTAAGCAAACTGTTTTTAGTAGTTTCTCATTAATTTCTATTATTTTTTAAAATGATACTTGAAGTAACATTCTTTAAAATGTTAGCTTCTAACTTTTTATATTTTCTTTCACTTTTATCCTTAATATATTATATTTATTGATTTTCTTGTTATTTTATAATTTTTAGTTTCAACAGAAACACTTTTAATCTAATAAGTTTTCTAACTTAATAAGTTAATTTTCCAAGTTCAAGCTACCTGCTTCCCGTTACTACGAGTTAGTATTTATTTCATCTAAGAAGTTAAAGCTAACTTATTAAATTAAAAGTATTTTGTAAAACTAAATATTGAAGTATCTAAAAAATATAAAATGAAAGAAAAATAATAATATCATGATTTATTTAAAAAAGATAATAGAAAAAATAAATAAATATATTAAGGATAAAATTGAAAAAAAATATAAAAATTAAAAACTGACATTTTAAAAAATGCAAAAAGAAACATTAAAAGTTAAGAAAGTACTAAAAACAAAACTAATTTATTGAACAATTAAATGAGTTTTTCAGTTAATAAAAAAAATTAAATACTAACCGAAATATCTTACTAAACATAATCTAAATTACATTTTGTTAACGGATTAATTTTGTAAAAAAAAATTATGAAATGTAAAATTATTTCATCATACATTAATTGACTAGTATAGACTTTGATTATGTAATTATAAAATTATGGTCCTTGATCAATTTTTATCTCTTCAATATGTGGAGCACAACATATTAGTATAGAAACATTAGTATAGATAGACTATGATTATGTAATTATAGAGGATTTAAGTTAGGTCTACTTTGCAGTATAGTAGAAAACATTTCCAGTTAACCAAAATGATAGGAATTTTTTAATTAAATGTGATATATGTTTACTAGGGAGTTTATGGTGCAGCTATTGTGTGATCTGGTATGAAATATGAATGGTGAACTAATTACATTCACTGGTATCATCGCTAAAACAATGGGGCACCAATGTGAAAGAATAACAAATGCGTACAACCATAAACCTACGCAGCTAACAATGGGGCCCTCAATATGGGGGTTAAACAAAATACAAAATTGAAAACAGGACAAAAAAAAAATCTAGAACAGAACAATTAAATAGTATGGAGGGACACCCTGAATTTTGTAAATGTACAGAGAGCTTGCCACAGCCTTAACACATGAAATATCGTACTCCACCATGTTAATGTACAGGCAGGGTGTGAAGGAACACGAGTTTGTCATTTTAGCTCTTCAATCATCAACTTGTTCCACACAGCAGGTGCTCGTTCATATGTGAAACCATCTCTGTCAATGAATGTTCTGGAAGAGTTTCCTGCAAAGGAGAAGGAACGGTTGCCATTTTGTTCTGAATTGGCATCGTGTACAAAAAAAGATGCCACTCCCTTGAAATTCAATCCAAATATATAATCAGATCAATGAGACCTTCAACAAAATCCTTTTCGACCCCCGAAAATTGGTGTATGCCCTCCCACCAGATGGAAAGGGGAAAAATGAAACAATCACAATATCAGAAATACAGTCAGCAGCAGCAAGGCATGCTCACAAAGTCATAGGTAATATGACACACCCATCAAATTCTGTGAGTAGATCAAGTTGCCGATGAAGATCTCGAATCGTCAGTTCTGTTGGCACGGCACATACAATCTGGGCATGGAAAGCTGTATATAGAATCATTCGGTCTCTTGAGCTCAACTCCCTTGGAATCACTATGCGACCTCATGCTCAGCAGTTGACGCTTGAGACTTTTCCATCTGGAAAGGAGAGAGGTTTTTTTTTTTTTATCAGCAAAAATAAGTATTTATATTAATGAAGTACCAGAGGTACTCTAAAGTACAGATAGAGGGGTCAGATTTTTGGTTCCATGGCAGACTTAATGTAGTCTAACATAGAACCAATTTCTGGGTACATAACATATAATAAACTCTAGTAACAGTCTAACATTACACCCTGAGCTACCTACTAAAACCACTTGTAATGTTACTAGACCAGTGGTTGTAATGGGTAACAAAATCCTTCTCCAAGTTTCGAAGCCATGTCCATAACAAAAAAACTGCATCGTCCAGCAGTTTGGTAGCGTCAAATGTATCATTAGCAAAGATGATTTTGTTCCTATGTCGCCAAATAGTCCATGTCAGGACTAACCACCACCATTTCCATCTATTGGTCCTTATCCCAAGATTCACTCCAAAAATGTGCTGGAGGAGAGAGGTTTATTAAGCAAAAAATCTTGGAACATTTTCACTAACATCTACAGACCTCACATTAAACACCATAAGAATTGTTTACAATGTCCTAACTCCGAAGAAATTAACAGCAGGAAAACCAAGCTATATGGTTCTTCAAAATCAAAAACTGAACATATTCTACAAAGAGAAATGCTATCTAATTAGTATCACATACTGTCTCTCTCGCTGAGCTAAAAAAAAAGAAACATACTGTCTCTCAACATTTTCCTTTTAGACTCAATTGGAGCACAAGTACAGTTGGGCATAGTAGTAAAGGCAAGAGTTGCATAAAGTAGCATAATTCTTCTATAAAGTAGCCAAGTCATAGCTCAATAGCTTAATTTACTCAAGAGTTTTCCGAGTAAATTTCCTCCAGTTCAATATAATAATAAGGATATTTCTTCAAAATAACCTTGTATTGATGTCACTTATCCCAAAATTGTAACTATAATTACATTCAATATATACAACACATATATGCCAAGGGAAGGGGAAATTTTTGTGGGGTGTGTGTGGGGAACTCATCTAATTTATTCTGCCCTCGTAAAATTGAACAAAATAAAATATAACATACCCTATATTGGGATTATCAAACAGTAACGCCAACTTCCGCTTATCTGGTTTAATTGTCTTGGAATGTCCACCATACAAGTATCTTCTGTGACCCAGCAGAAAATGAGGGAAGTTGCCTCCCTGAGTTGTGACAAACACCTCACTGTGAAGACAAACTGTGTAATCAATAGCAGCCATCCTGGAAGAATAATTCTAGAAGTATCTCAAGTCAAAATCATAGTATAAATCAATGGAGTGGTCGAATAACATAAGAGTACAAACGTTATAACCTTAAATGGAGCAAGCTCCTCTTCAGAAGCTAGGGTCTCCTTAGTATGTAAATTAGGAAACATTTGAAGTAGTGGGGCCATTGTTTTCTCAGCATTATATATTTTTCCAGATGCCAAAAAGATAGATGTGTTCTTCGTGAAACCCATTCCCCTAAGCATGAGGCCAACCTGAAGAGATGGATTAATGCATTGATTATAAATGAAACAAATGAATTAGGCAAAAAAAAAATCAACAAAACTTGTTGCATAAGGAGCACTCCAAGAAAATTTTGGAAACTCCTTGCTAGACTAGCAACATCCAAAAAGAAAGCACTCCCTGAATTTTTCTTCCTCTTCATACAGGCTAAAATCACTAGAGCTTTAAGCAGACATTTACCTCTAATGGGGTAAGTGGACACTTCCCATTGATCCTGATTGCTCCTGGACGTATAACTCGTCCTGGTTTTGTAAATTTCCCTTTCCAACCTCTTTCTCTAGCTGCAATCATGTCTTCTCTCTCCTGTTTTCCACCATCGAAAACACAACAAGAGAAAGCAACCATATCCTGCCCATGGGAAATCATGTGCATCAGTTGCAACAAATATTAACATATCAACGTTCAAAGTTAATATAAATATTCATATCTGATCAAAACAAACCTCTTCAAAACGAAGATGTACGGAGACATATTTACCACCATTAATGGCACTATGTTTTCTCATTCTTTCAACCAAAGATTCACCTATGGTTAATATAGGACTTGAAAACCGTAAAGCCTCATAATTTGCTAAGCATCTAAGATGCTGGACAACTGAAGGAGCATCAAACGACAATCTATTTGCAAAAGGTGAAATCCTTATAACCCTGCACGAATAAAATTAAATTCAATATCTACATAAAAGCTCCCAGCCTCCTTATCTCAAAATAATAAACATATTTGATGATAACAATTTTACAGTAAAATTATCTGTTATGTCCCAAATTGAGTAAAGATGGAGCTTCATTGTGGTATTTAAGCCATAATATAAGACTCTCTCTCCCATGACACTAATCCAAATGGATAGATAACAAGCGAGAAAGAAAATATATCTATATGAGGAGTGCTAGCAACACTCTCTTCTATTGACTGAAATTTATTAAAAATTACAAATCTTGGTGGGTCCTACTTCTAAATCAAGAGAGAGAATAAATAAGTGAAACCCACCAAAAATTGTGATTTCCAATAAATTTCAGTCAAAAGTAGAGAGTATTAGAAAGTGTTAGTGAGACTGTTGTTAGCCTTCCTCTATATTTAATATAAGAGGAATGGTAACGACACTCTTTCTGGCACTCTATAATTAGCTGAAATTTATTTAGATGTGGGGCCCACTATAATTGGTTGCAACAAATTTAAGACAATCATAGAGCGAGCAATAAAAAGAGTGTCAAGAAACAATGAAAGAACATCAGCTCAAAACATTAAGCAGAATCCTAATTCCTAGCCGTGAATGAAGCCAAATATACCATATGACAGAAAAGAGGCCACAACACTACAACATTGTGCACTGTTTTCACCTCCTATATATATATTTGGTTCCATGATAAATCATTCCGAAGGGTTGTTCAAGAATCCTGGACGAATAATCATGTAAGGGGTTGGGGAGGATTTGTGCTTAAAGAAAAAATAAAGGGAATCAAGGCAAGGCTGAAAGTATGGAATAAGGATCAATTTGGAGATTTGCAACAGAAGCTAGCAAGCATCGAGAAGGAATTAAACAAGCTAGAAACTGAAGGAGATGAAAGACAATTATCTGACTAAGAGCTACTGACTTGAAAAAAGTTGCAAGAGGAGTTGTGGGCAGCTGCCCAATCTCATGAGTTCCTACTAAGGCAGAAGGCAAGGCCAAGATGGATCAAAGAAGGGGATTGTAATTCCAAGTTCTTCCATAGGATTGTAAACTCAAATCGCAGATTCAACACTTTGAGAGGAGTGTTCGTGAATGGTGTTTGGATTGATGAACCTGGAAGGGTGAAAGAGGAAATATATTTGTTCTTCAAGAACAGATTTCAGGAGGAAGGGTTAGGCCCAAACTAGATGGGGTCAGATTTAAAGCCATTGGACAGCAACACAATGTCAGATTGTCGGAGCCATTTAATGCAAAAGAAATAAAGGTTGCTGTGTGGGAATGCAGGAGCAACAAGAGCCCCGGACCAGACGACATTAACTTCAAATTTATTAAGGAGTTTTGGGAAGTTATCAAGGCTGATGTGCTTTGGTTCATGGATGAATTCTTTGTTCATGGAACGTTCCCGAAGGGGTGCAATGCCTCATTCCTTGCTCATTCCTAAGGTGAATGATCCGCAGAACCTAAACGAATATAGGCCTATATCTTTAATAGATAGCATATATAAAATTGTGGCCAAGGTACTAGTGAGGAGGATGAAGGAGGTGCTGCCATTAATAATAGATGAGAGACAAACTGCATTCATAGAGGGCAGACATTTGTTACGCAGCACCCTTATTGCAAATGAAGTAATTCATGCAAAGAGAAGTAACAAGCCGTGCTTGGTGTTTAAAGTAGATTATGAAAAGGCCTATGATTCAGTCTCCTGGGATTTCTTGCTGTAGATGTTAAGGAGGATGGGATTCTGCGATAAATGGCTATCTTGGATTGAGGCCTGCCTAAAATCTGCTTCTATCTCCATATTGGTAAATGGTAGCCCTTCGTCTGAGTTCATTCCCCAAAGAGGTCTAAGACAAGGGGCCACACTAGCTCCCCTTTTATTTAACGTTGTTGTGGAGGGACTCAATGGACTGCTGAGAGAAGCAACGGAGAAAAACTTGTTTCAAGGTTTCCTAGTAGGAAGAAATGAGGTGGAAGTTAACATCTTACGCAGATGATACAATTTTCTTTGGGAAAACATCCATGGAAAATGTCAAAGCGATCAAGGTGATTTTGAGAAGTTTTGAACTTGTCTCAGGCCTCAAAATTAATTTCTCAAACAGTGGTTTTGGGGTAAAGTGGGAGTCAGTCAGTGTGTCTACCAAAGGAGAAAGGGGGAATGGGAATCAGCATAACCAAGGGGACTTGTGGACTAGGATACTGATTTCAAAATATGGTGGATGGCGGATTCTGGATGGGGAAAGAAGGAGCAGCAGTGAATCAGCATGATGGAAGGGCATCAATCTCATTGCTCATTCCGGTGAAGATGGCAGCTGGTTAGATAAAGGGATAAAATGGAAAGTGGGGTGTGGAGTAAAGGCCAAATTTTGGGAGGATGGATGGAAGGAGGATGGAGTATCACTCAAGTTGAAGTACCCTAGACTTTATTCTATTTCCTATCAGCAGCATGTCATACAGCAGATGGAAAGTTTCACAGCTGCAGGCTGGGAGTGAAATTTTCAATGAAGACAGCAACTTTTTGATGATGAATTAGATATGGCTGCAAAGTTCTTGGAAGAATTAGAAGGTATCAGCATTCACCCGGATCGAGAAGACAAGTGGATTTGGAAGGAAGATGCATCCGGTGTATACACAGTGGGAAACGCCAACAAGATTCTTATGACAGACCACACCGATGAAAATCAGGATGGTGCTTTTACTGTGCTATGGAAGGTAAAGGTCCCAAGTAAAGCTTCCTTCTTTGCGTGGAGACTAATCTAATCAGGGACAGACTGCCAACTAAAATGAATCTGCACAGGAGAAATGTGGAAAGAAATTATCTCACCTGCCCATTCTGCAAAAATAAAGAAGAGGATGCAGCACACATTTTCTTTAGTTGCAGCAAAATTTTGCCACTTTGGTGGGAGGGATACTGGCAGGAGCATTTCCGCAAAGTCCAAGACAGCACTTCCTCCAGCATGCGTTTGGGAGGGATACTGGCATCAGATCAGGTTTCAGAAATGGCAGTGCTGGTGGATCTCCTTGACATGGAGCATCTGGCAGCATCGAAATAGGATTGTTTTTGCAAATGATAGCTTTAATGCTAGTAAACTGTTGGAGGATGCTATTTTCCTATGCTGGACATGGTTAAGAAATTTGGATAAAGGTTTCGACATACCTTTTCATCACTGGTCCAGTAATATGAGGGAGGCATTTAGTGATTAGGTTGGGATAACTCTACAATTGTGGGTAGTTTTGGGCCAAGTATACTGTCAGAATTATGGTTTCTTAATTCATGTTATATACCTTGTATTACCGCACCATGCTTCTGCTCAACTTGGCCTCCATGTGTAAATTTCACAGTACAACTTGTACAGCTTTATATATAATACAATATTACTTTCGCTGATTGAAAAAAAAAATATATACATATATATATATATACCTTGGACAACTAACAATTACTCCAAACTGTTTAGTCGATAAATATTTATAACCAATGGGAATAAGGAAATAATTTATACAACATGTGTCATATACTCACTTTTCTTCAAGTAACTTAGGGAGTACCACATCTCTGTAATACTGAATAGATGACCATGCCTTGATCCTGAAATTGTGAACGTTTGTCATGTTGCTACCAAATCTTTCCATTAGGTACTCAGGAATCTTGTCAACCACCCGTACATCATTTTTCAAGGTATTGACAAAAAACTCTTCATCATAAATATCCTGGAATTTGCTGGACACATGAAACATTATAGATCAGTTTAGATTATTTCAAAATGAATACCTTGATCAAAATCATTAAAAACATCAAGAAATTCCCTGCAACCAAGAAACTTATAAAGTACTAATATAAATGCATAATATTCCATTTGACAAAACAGCTTACCAATAGTCATACTCAACACTGTAAAAGGATGTTTCCTCTATTAAAAGACAATGATCAACAAGGAAATTAAGATTTCACTATTTAAATGTTTCAACTACTTAAATTGACATGAAAGAAAATCTTAACAAGTAGTTTCAAATGACAATCTCACACATTTTGGTAATACAATTTTCACGATACAAATTAAGTGCATCCCACTTGATTATAATATCTCTTGTTGGATATAGGTTTTCCACTTTTCCTGTTTTGGAGGATTTGTTATTAGTACTTGGGCTTTCCCCCTTCTCTCTAAATAATTTTATTTTTCAAATAAGTTTTTTAAGGACAGCATGTGATACACACACACACACACATATATGTATATATATAAATAAATAATTGAATTAACAGTCTAATATGTGTTAATCTTATGCCAACATAAAACACTAGATTTTCCTAGTCCTGAAAAGCTAAAATTGATAGCATAACAAACCAACCTGGGATCTTTCCATATGCTATGATAATGAAAGTTGGGGAATACAAGGGTAGCATTGAGATAGCCAGCAACAGCAACTGCATTGCATACCTACGGAAAATTGATATCATTCACAAAATAAATGAGTCAAGTAAAAATACATTAAGCACATTTTGAATATATGGAAAAACAGATTGTACAGAAAACACTTACCGATGTCCTCTGCTGATTTAAGCCACCGTTAGCCTCCACATATATGTATCCATTTGATTCGGGTAGGCCTATCAACAAAAGAAATATAAATTCATAGTTAACAAAACTCAGTACACTGAAGAAGATACAAATATGATTTTCCAGATTTATCCTTAAAAATGCAAGTATTAAGCTTCAACCAGAGGAACTACATGAGTATCAACAAGGAATAGACAAATCAATGATGCCAAAATTGAGATAAAAAGGACATGTCATCATTTATTGTGCATAATCACTTCATCAGTACGCATTATATTATACCTTCTGAAGATCTGTTCACACATGGTTTCCACTCACCACCTCTATAGGGATACTTCCATATTGTAGATATCTGAAAGGAGGGAATTTACAAGCCTGTCACTGAAAGTAGCCATCTATTCCAGAAAAACAAATGAAATTGGAAAAATGAAGATTCGTAAAGTACTATGGGAGAAACCAACAAAAAGATCCAAATTTTGAAAATTAGGAGAGAAAAATATGCATGGTTAGAATCAAATATCCTTCAACAGCTAGTGGATGGTCATAACCAAAATGATATGAAAGATTCTGAAGAAATTATCCTTACCAGAGCTGAAAATGTACTTTAAAAATTTGTAATTTTAGCCACCAGCATTCAAGAAAATTTTAAAAATTTTGGAAGGAAAAATCCATACCAATATTGCAATCAAACATTAAATTCTCATCAAATCAAACATGGCTTAACAATATAAAGCTCACACCTCTCCTAGCTTAGTGGTTAGTTGATATCTTCTCAAACCACATAAGCATAGGTTTGAACATGACATATACTGCCTTTCATAAAATATTCCCATCAAACATGAAATTTTGTCCCATGTGAAGGCATGAATTCTCTACTAACAAAAAAGACACCACAAGTTCTTCATATACACATACACTATACATGTTCCCTTTTCTTTATTTTGGTAATGATTATTATCATCTGAAAGGAATCCCTTGGAAGTTAGGTCAAGATTAGTTTTTTTTTTAAAAAAAAAAGAATATGCTACAAGCTAAGCACAGGAGAAAGCAACAAAAAGAAATTTGATGCTTCTGCCAATGGTTTTTCCTTGCAACCCAGCTTCCTTACCAAGAACCTCATGTTAGGTTTGACCCCTTGTGAGTCTAAATGTCAAGCTTAGAATATCCTTTCCTATCAAACCATGACCTCCCTTGTAACCGGGAAAAAAAAGTTGTCACTTTTGGTAGCCAATATTAAGTACTAAAAGCAGTACTGCCAATTTCAATCCACCTTATTCGTTATTACTATACTTTTCTTATACAGATTGGCGATAATATACTTAACCAATACGTACAACATAAAACATTAACACCGTATACTCCTATTTATAACAAATTAACAAAAATCTATATCAAGTTCAAATATATGCAGTACAACCAATACAATCTCGGTCAACAAAACTCCTAAAACGATAAAACTCCCAAGACCTAACACAATAACAATCCTAACATTCTTACAGATAATTTATCAACCTCCTTTGACAATTACAACCAATTTCCTCTATCTGAAAACCGCTCAAAGCACTTGCTTAATCAGTTTCACATTACCCCATTCAAATATCTAGCCTCTGGTTTCAGGCCTAATAAACAATCTAACCATAGAAACACATCACAAACCACAAAATCTCTTCCATAAGCAAATTACATTTGAAATCAGGATGCAAAACAAAACAAATCCAGACGCAAAACACAAAGGCTAAACCTACATTATAAAAACGCAAAGAGTAGAAACTTGATTTCGAACATTCCAAATTCCAAATAAAATAAAAAAACAAAATAAACAGATTTCACCGGAATAACCTGACAAATCACAAATCCGCCGAAATATATATAAATAAACAAATAATAAAAATATTGAGAGATTTGAAAACGAATCGAACCGCATCGGCGGAGGAATTATCGGAATCCATGTCGAGGCGGAGCTTGGCGAAGAGCTGAGGGCTACGGTAGACGGAGCCAGGCGCGGGACGGTGTTTAATTACCGGAACGACGTCGAACGACGCCGTTCCCATGTAGAGGAGCATTCCGGAGATGTAAATGAGAGGAGCGAAGAGGAAAACGCCCTGTCGTCGAAGGAGGACCGAAAGGAACATCCAGCTGAGCTGCTGCGCGGCGGTCCGACCGCTCCCCCGGCTCGGAGAGAACCGCCCGGCCTTGGACTTCCCTGCGTGGCGGAGCCTCGGCGAGCGGAGCGGCGACGGCGGCGGCGACGGCGTCGAGTGCCCGCTGCTTGGTAGCCGGTTGTACGGGTGCATTTGGGATCAACGTTTCCGCATCACCGCAACACAACTCTCTCTCTCTCTCTTTTCTCTCTTTCTCTCTTTTTCTCTCTAAAAAACGTTCCGAGAAACGACACCGTTTTCGGGTAGGTTGGGTTTTCTCCCTGAGAGAAGACAGAAAAGAAAAGAAAGGAGAGAGAGAGCACGTGGGTTTGGCTAGCAGGGGAAGCGAAACGCAACCAACAACAATACAATGCAGTGAGTCTTTTTGTTTTATGGAGAGGGAAACAAAGAATACCACAAAAAGGCATGCATATTTTGGGTTTCTATTTTTTTTTTACATGATTTATTTATTTAGATCACATTTAAATTATTGTCTTATTTTACTGTTGATAATATTGATTAAGGAATTAAAAATAATATTTTTATATTAAAATACATAAAATTATATTTATAATTTATATATCGTGTTAAATCAACTAAATTAAACTCATTTTAATTACTTATGACTCTTTTATATTCTCATATCATTTTTAAAATAAATATTTTTTATTTTTAATTTTTAATCAATATTTTAAGAACATGATTAAGTGAGCCATTATTATTTTTTATCTTGTGCCTGAGTGCATGTGCGTGAAGAAATGTATCAGGCAGATCAGAGGAGTGGATGGTTTCCAACGAATTATGCTTTTCTGAAAGTGGTAATGGTAAGGGTAATAAAAAACATCATCGGGGTCTTGGAATTTTTCATTTCGAATGGATACAATGTGCCATGATTTTGGATTTTGACCTTGCAACAAAGAAGAAAATGGAGTTTGATGAGTCATCTCCTATTTTGTTCTTTTTATTTTAAGGATGTTGTTCTTTTTTCTAATCTTATCTTATCTTTTTGTGTTTTCTCTTTTTTTTAGTGGAACTAATCTTATTAATTGCACTCTGTAACTGATATTCTTGAGAAATCGTGTCGTCTAGATGTTTTAGTAAATGTCATAATCGCGTTACATAGAAGGATTCTGATTTTTTTCACGGCTTTAATTGGGGGTTGACATTAAGGCTTTACATAATCAGGCGTTTGATTTAATTTTGTAAGATGTCTGTGGTGAAGTTATGATTAATGTCTATAATGACCATTTGTTTGAGAACATAAGGCTTTTTTCTAAAATTAAGAAATTAATGGTAAACATATATATATATATATATATACACTGTAGTTAGTGAGATTTTGTTAAACTTTAAAAACCCAGTTGATATGATTTTATAAAAACCAGAAGCAATAAAAACTCGTTGATATGATTTTGTCATGTAAAGCAAAAAAAAAAAAAAACAACAACAACGATAGTTCAAAAATCTTGAAAGTACTCAAGATTGATCATTGATTTTCGGCAATAAGCAAGTTTCCACATAACCCTATCTAAGTAGACAATTTTAAACATCATTTAATTATGCCACTTTTGACAAAAAGTACTTAAGGATATGCGTTTAGATGTGATTGATCTTCGTATGCATTTTTGTCCCAAACGTATATTGAAAAACCAACAATATTTTTTGTTCGCCTGTTGAAACAAAAATATTTATAAACCGTGAAATGGTTCTAATTCCATATTTATATTTAAATTTAAATTGCGTATGATTTTTTGAATTTAATTATATATTTTTATAATATGATAATTATACTCTCAATTAATCACAAATTATATATTTTATAATATGATAATTATACTCTCAATTAATCACAAATGATACATGTGATATGTTTTTAACATGTATAATATAATTATTGTTAAGTTATATTTAATTTTCTTCTTGTGAGGAATATGATAGTTTAATCATGTTTTAGAATGGTTTCGAAGTTGTAATGAGGTTTTTCTCCTCCTATAAATAAAAAAGGTTATATCCAGACTATTTTTTATCTATAAATTATACTAACTATAGATGCAAATTAAAGTCTAATTCATATATATATATATATACACGCGCGCGTTGAGAGAGATAAATTAGATTTGTTTGTTTAAAGTTATTTTTTATATATTTGTGTAAATCGTTTCTGTTTAATAAAAATCAAATTTTTACTTATTTTAAGAAGTAAATATTATTTTTTTATTAAAAAATATTTATTTTAAAGTTGTTTAATTTTAAATTTAAATAAACTCACACGTCATATGTAGTATGAGATCATCACGTGATCTTGACCAATGACGACATGACATATGAGATTCTTGATTAAAAGATTTTTGTTGTTGTTGTGAATGCTTTAAAGAGGCAAAAATATCAATTGGGGTCTCTTTTATAAATTATTTACTTAAATGGGTCTATTATGAAATTATTTATTTTATGAGTCTATTTTTTTACTACAAAGCGCTTCTCCGTTGATCGTGTTCAATGTAATCGCGATAGGTGGCGTGACGTGATTAGGTGGCAGGGGCGGTGGGACGTGCTGCTAATGCTCGCACTTTGGGTCGCGCCACACCTGCATGCGCGTTGGGTCACGCTCTGCGTGTTGACTCGCACCCTTAAGTCAAGCGCCTTGGGTCGCGCTGTGGGGCCAGGCGCGTCCATGGCCTTATAAATGACGCGGTCCCCCCAGGCCCCCCCTCCCCACTCCCCAGCCTCTTGGTCCCCTTCCCCAGCTGTTCCCCCAGCCACTCCTTCCCCATTGTCTCCTCTTTCTCAAACTCCAAATTTGTCATTTAAATATTATATTATAAAATTGTTAATTGTTATTGAAGATAATTATAGATAATAATATTGTTATTTATCATTTGTCATTTAAATATTATATTATTGTTTTTGTTAATATTCAATGATATTAATTATGATTTATGTTATTTATAATTTTTCATTTAAATAGTTAATATTGTGATTAATGTTAAAATAATTTGTTTAATATGTATGATTTGTGTCTGTATTTTTTAAATATTTTTAATGATAATATTATTATTATTTTTTTATTTGTGATTTTTATAGTTTTTGTTTTATTATATTAGTATTTTTAAAAATATATTGGATATATTTTTATTGTCGCATTTAATGAAATTATTATTGTTAATATTTATTTATATAGATGACTTGAATTCATGTGTTTTTTTTATATACATTTAATGGTGTTAATATTATTAATTATTTTAGTATTTATGGATATCGTTTTTGTTATAATAAAATCATTAGTAAAATGTATTTAAATATATCGTTATTTTTTATTTATTATTTATGATATGTATGATTATTAATTTTTTATTTCTATACAGGGATTTTAATATGACAAGTTCATCATCTTCTAATCATTATGATGTGACATCTGAACCATTAGAGGATGATTTATTATGGATGCAAAAAAATCATATATCACAACATATTTGGAATGGTGCTAATGAAAGGATTTTAAAAATCCGACGAGCTACACCAGTGTATAATCATAGAGAAGCACCGCCAGACGAAATTATTCCTCTATTACAAGTTTCAGGTTTGTACCCGATAATGAAATTGGCACAGGTGAAAGTAAATGGAGCATTAGTTAATGTTTTTATTGAAAGGTGGAGACCAGAAACACATACATTTCATTTGAAGTGTGGGGAGGCAACTATTACACTTCAAGATGTTTCTGTGTTACTTGGTATTTATGTGGATGGAAGACTTTTAACTAGCAATACAAATATTGACTGGTTTGAGTTGTGTCATGAATTATTGGGTGTAATGCCTGACGATGATGCAGTTGATGGAAACTCATTTTTATTGAGTTGGCTGGGTTCTCAGTTTGCAAATATTCATGATTTTACAGGCAATCAACAAGGGCCTGAAAGATTTGCTCGTTCTTGGATCTTAAGATTCATAGGAGGGGTGATGTTTGTTGACAAAAGCAGTAAAAGGGTGCCAATGAGATATTTACAATTTTTGAGAGACCTTAGAGAGTGCAGCACTTATACATGGGGAGCTGCTCTTTTGGGTGTCCTTTATAGAGAGATGTGCATCGCAACAGACTATAATGTGTTAAAATCAATAGACGATTTCACTCTCTTGATTCAATTATGGGCATGAGAACGATGTCAAACGTTAGCCCCGTCGTTTATTCCTCCACAACAACAAAATGCACCACTTGCCTATAGGTATACTTTTCTTTACTATTTTTAATTGATTATTAATAAATATGCTTGGTTGATGCTAATCATTATTGTATCTAACATTTTTACTTTTTGTTATATAATTTTTTGTGAAGATGGTTGGGAGGTGAAATTCATCACATAGGCAATGATAATTTACTTGATTTTCGTCGTAAATTAGATGTCATGAAACGCGACGAGGTAACAATTTTGACATTTATTTATTAAATGATGTTGTCATTCTTAATTAATTTATTAAATTATACTTTTATATGCAGTTTCTCTGGGTCCTTTATTCTGGACATGTGAAAATGAATTTGAGCCAAGTTTGTTTTATTGGGTCTGTATTATAGAGATGTATCGTACCACTTATTTGTTTTCAAAGAGTGGAATGGCACCAGCCAGATAGAGTCATGAGACAATTTGGAATGCAACAACCTATTCCCGGCCCAGTAATGCAACCCAGCAACATACATGACTTGACATCAAAGGGAAAAGAAGGAAAAAATTGGATGCGACTAATGCAACCCGCGCTTAATGAATGGAATAGTTGCTATGAAAGGAGAGTAGAGCAAACGTCGCCACAAACAGGGACCCTTAGTATGAACTCTGAATATATGAGGTGGTACAGGCGTAAAACAAAAGTTTATGTGGACCCAAAACATGCAAGAAAAGGACTATTGGTATACACTGTGTCATGGTAATTTAGAAAAGAATGTTGCAATTATTGAAGATTATTTTAATTACTATTCCATTATTTTATATGCAGGGTGAACTCGCTGAAACAATGCATTTTATGGTGTCGCCTCTTAGGAGAAGGGTTGGGAGAAGGGTTTGTACTTTTGACGATTTACTGCCATGTATTGAGAAGATCACTCTTTTGTCTGACGAAGAGGATAGGATACTTGAGGCACATGAAGATGCTCCCCCTTCTCAACCACAATTTGAACATAACAGTTTAATATACTATAGCGAAGTGTGGAGACTCGAGGCCTAGTGCGACGTCGGGAAACTGTTGATGCAACACCATACAATTTCCCTCCGATGCCAGAACGACAGCATGGAATGTATTACACACCGCAGGCATTCACCCAAGAATCATCGCAGTTGTCACCGATGTATTCTTACCCACATGATTTACAACCAGGATACAGTATGGCAGGTATATTTGGGTCATCTCCTCCTTCAAGGGGAACTCCTTCATTTACCCAAAGTGGCGAACTATCGACCCCAAATGCCCCACTTGGTGCTCCGTGGAATGTACCTGGAAATATATCCGACATGAATGACTTATTAGAGGTCGATTTACGTCATGATTTCTCTGCTGAGGCTGACCAAGTGGATGAAAGGGCAAATCGTAGAAGAAGAAATCCTGATAGGGCAGTTAGGAATTGGGACCGGCCATATGGGACTTCGTCGCGACATCACAGACATAGTGATGATTGATTAATAATGGGTTCTCCTTCATTTTCCCATGTTTTTACATTTTCATGTACTTTGTATTGTTTTTTTCCATGTTTTAACATTGTCATGTACTTTGTATGGTTTTTTTCCATGTTAATTTTATATTATTGCCACTTTAGCGTTTCAATCTTATTGTGCAATGCTTTTAAAATAAATAAAAATAAATAACAATAACGTGAATGACACATAAATGTCTTAAAGAATAACCAAAAACGAAGTAAACATTTCATTATCATATGATCTAATACATGACATCAACAACTGTCTTCTTGAGATTGCAATGGACAATTATGTCGGTTGTGTCCTATTGTCCCACATCTGCCACACTTGTATCGAGTTTGCGATGACTCCCTCCAATCCATTTCATTTCTTAACCGTGTTGATCTTGGCCTTCCTTTTTTGTCACGAATAAAACTTGGATAAGGCACAAGTGTCCACAACTCATCAGATGGGAGAATCGCATCGTCATTCCTTAAAGGCCACCATTGTGCGGAGTAAGCACGTAATATGTAGTCATTTGTGTACACAATATTTATATATTGATAGAAGTTTATGCTAACAGTACTGCACGCAACAATGATATGAGGCATGGATAGTGGTAAGTAGTAAATTGTCCACATTGACAGTAGCGCTCATTCAAGTTAACTGCCCATTTATGTCCACCTCGTTGAGTTATAGGGTCGAAAGCCTTCTCAACCTCAAATATTGTTCTCTGAATATCATATATCCGAACAATGTGAGAACAAGCCTATTCTTGATTTTCCTGAAGTTTTTTCATGATGTGTGAGCAATATATTTTTCCATTGCGTATTTCCCTTTGTGCTTGATGACCGCGATCAACAAAATACTTTCGACACCTACTGTATGTTGACTTCACAAGGGCAGTTATTGGTACATTGCGACATCCCTTGAAAACTTTATTTACACATTCCGATAGATTGGTTGTCATATGATCGTATCTACGGCCTTCTTTGTCATATGCCATTGTCCACTTTTCTTTTGAGATCTTCCCAATCCATGCTTTTACTGGGGAACTCAACTCACAAAATTTATCAAAATTTCTGTCAAAAATATGCTTACACGGGGTGTATCCTGCACATAATTAATTATCCACATCAGTAAAATTTGCACAAAAAATAACATATGTTAGATATGAAATAATATATGTTACATAAGAAATGTTACCTAATTTTTTTAACATTTCTTTTTGTTTCCCATTCTTAAACTTGTGATTAAAATTGCTTGCAATGTGACACACGCAATACACATGATACGCATGAAGAGGTTGTCACCCAAGTGCTTCATTCGCAACAGCTGACTTTATACTTGCATGATGATAAAAAATGAGACATATACCTTCTTTATCTGTCACATGTTCACGCAAGTGTGCCAAAAACCATGATCACGCTGTTAATGTTTCTCCCTCAACCACAGCAAATGCAAGCGGAAGAACATGACTATTTCCATCTTGTGTTGTTGCAATTAACAGTGTCCCGTGATACTTCCCATACAAGAATGTACCATCAATTTGTATGATTGGTTTGCAATATTTAAAAGCCTCTTTGCATTGACCGGAGGTCCAAAAGATCCGATGGAACTGCCGGTGTTCACGATTGACAGTATTGCCAACAACAAAATCATCATCACAAATTTGATAATACGATCTTGGCGAATGATTTTGCATGTGTTTCAACCATGACGGAAGAGCGGCATAAGACTCATCCCAGTCGCCATATTCAATTGTTATTGCCTTTTGCTTCGCCTTCCACGCTTTCCTATAAAAAATGTTGTAATTAAACATTCCATTGATCCTCTCTTGAATCAAAGAAATCTTGAGCGACGGATCTTCTTTGATCATCCCTATAAAAATAAGTACGAAAAATTATTGTACACCAACAAACACAAAAAAAGGATAAATAAGAATGAAAATTTATAATCATACCTACTACACAAGTGGCAATCAAATCAGAATCCAATTTATCATGGTCTTGAGTTATACTCATATTCAAGCAATTGTGTGGTCCTCCCCATTGCGTAACTTTCCATGTATACGTGTTTTTAGATAAAATTGCCCTCGTATAAAAAGGGCATGGGATGTCAACGCTTCTATTTCCACAACAGAAGACATATTTCTGTGATTTAGATTCAACAACTTTGAAACTTTGATGCACTTTCATTACATATTGTTGTAATGCATTTTTTACTGCGCTTTTGGTATCAAATT
This sequence comes from Glycine max, assembly GCF_000004515.6. Lineage (NCBI taxonomy): Eukaryota > Viridiplantae > Streptophyta > Magnoliopsida > Fabales > Fabaceae > Glycine > Glycine max. The sequence continues at coordinate 1,688,551 of NC_038256.2, read as the reverse complement.
CCATACCAACATATAATTCTTGACCCATATTAAAAGTTGATCCCATATCTAAACCGCAAATATCTTCTTGGTCAGGATGACTCCAATTAATATTACTATAGTGAGAAGCAGAATCTCAAAATAGAGTCTGACTTCCACATACAAAAAATAATATACCAAAAATTTAAAATTCAAGGGTAGCAAATTATTTAAATATTATAATATTTATTTATATATAACAATAAATATACCTTCTCCCGATTGCACAACTGTAAGTGGTTCGATCAAACGGGCAGCTTCATCATCTGTGTCAGATATTTCATCAATATCCTCATCCTCATCTGTGAAATTAATTGCAGAAGCACCTGCAACATCAACTTCAACACATAATTCTATGACAGACATTTCTTGTTGTTCAAAACTTTCAATCATTGTTTCAACATCTTCATCGTCACAAATTTACAATGCAATATATTTACCTGCAACTAAAAATCTACAAGTGATAGTAGATATACTTTCATGTTTTTGTAATTTTACCTTGTCGTGTATCCTTTTTTTTAAAGTCTCAAAACTAATACCACGCTTTATTTTAATAGCTTTTTTAGGGCCTTCAAATGTGATACCATCATCAGTTTCATAGATCTTACCATTTAAATAGACGAGTGTAATAATTGAACTCATTTTTCAAAAATATACTTATAATAAATAATTAATGTCGTCAACAAACAATAATATAAAAAATATATTAACATAACATAAATTATTAACCTAAAATAAATTAACATCAACAAATTACTCAAAATAAATTAAACTAATGTGAGAACAAATTACTACTTCGCACACTCATGATGCAAAAGAATCGACATTTATTTTTAACGTCTATGTAAATTTTGCCTATTAAAAAAATATACCAACAACATAAATAATTATGAGCTTAACTAATAATAATAATAATATTAAAATACAATACAAAATAATTAAATATGTGGTAGACATAAAAACTACTACAATAAATAATTATTGTCATCAACAAAGAAATATAACATATATAAACACAACATAATTATAATCAAATATTAAATTATTAAGTTACAAAAAATTACCATTTATCACACAAAAAATATAAACAAAATTACTATTTCATTTTATCGTCCATGTCAATTTGTCTATGCACCTACAAAATATAATCATTATTATCATCAACAGAATAAATATTAAATAATGCTATAATATATTGAAGATAAAAACATTTACTAGTTTTGAGCAAAATTTCTAACCGATATAAAACACTTCAACAATGATACATACAACAGCAAGGAGTGAGACTCATCTGAACGTAAACCACTTCAATGATTTCGTAGTGCAAATGGAACGAAGGAGGAGGAGGGGTTTTATAGGAAGCGTGGAAGGAAGTGTCTGGCAGACCAGCACAACTGGTTGCGCCTGGCAGACCAGCACTTCCTAACCCTGTCCCGCCTCCCTTGCCACGTGTCACTATTACGGGGAACATGCCCAACGGAGAAGTGCATTGTAGTAAAAAAACAGACCCACAAGGTAAATAATTTCATAACATACCCATTTAGATAAATAATTTGTAAAAGAAACCCCAATTGGTATTTTTGCCCTTTAAAGATGCAAAGGATAGCTTGAAAAATGTCCAATTCAAAAAGTTAGATGTAAAAATTGATTGTGAAGCAATGATTAGATTTCAGGTGAAAAATCGACATGGCTGGTCATCACATCATTCACCATTTTTTTTTTTAATCAGAATTCTCCATAGCAAAACTTTTATGAGACTTCAACAATGAATTTTAGTTTTTTCTAATATTAATGACTATCTTCATAAATCAATAAAAAAAAAATTAATGGATTTTGTCTTCATTCACATACATCTTTTGAAAACTTCCTATAAAGTTATTCATTTAAAATAAAATCTAAATCAAACTAATATTTTATAGTTTAGTCCGGTTTGGTTGTTGTGATTTTGACTAAGATATTATTTGATTAAAATTTATATACTTTCTTTTCATATTTTAAATAAAATTACATAAAAAATTGTTGATAATAATTTATGAAACTTATTAATATGTTAAACCTTCTTTAATAAAAATTTGTAAAGTTTCATCTATTTTAAATCAAACATATTTAAAAAAAGTCATATGAAAAAGAAAGTAACATGCATTGTATAAGTTTTTTATACATAACACTACAAAATATTGTGAAACTCAAGTGGTACACACATAAAATGCACAATACTAAAGTAATATAAGTGTTAGTACAAGTGTTACGGTTTGGATCAGTTTCAAAAACGCAAACTACAGACCGGACTAAACAATCAGTAGTTTGAGAAAAAAATCATCTAAAGAAATCTAAAAATAATTGATTTGGTTCAATTTTTGATTTTTTGAGCAGTTTTCGGTTTTTATTTTGGATTTGAACACCCCTATAGCCAAGCAGACTTAAGTGTTGAGTTCTTAAGTGACAAGCTACCGAAAATTAGATGTATCTTATTGGTATAGGTAATACCAATTAATTCCTTTAGATGATCCTCAATTATATAATTTTATACATGTACAACCTTTGGATCTTTCTCTTTTTGGTGTAATTCGCTAAAGATGTTATGGGCTCACTAGCTTTCGCTTGGTTTGTCTTGGAATCAAGCTGTGCTACAAAAGAGTGACATTTCACACAATAATACTTTACTTCTCATTATCCTTGTTGGTTAAAAATTCTTTATAGATAATCTTTTTTAGGACCTCAACATTTAACTCTAATTACTTTATTGATGAATATTCCCGATACATTTAGCAAAAGATGAGTTCACTTGAGGTATTAAATTATGTTCAAGAGATCAGGAAGGATAAAAAAAATTACATTAATAATATGGCTAATTCGGACAATAGTGTAATTAATACTTTCAAATACATGTCACGAGAAACATCCACTAAGGATCCAATTACATTTTTAATTTCAACCATACAATAAGAATTGATATTATTTTAAAACATATTTTAATTTTCGTTATATACAATATTAAAATTAAAATTGATGTGTTATTTCTACAAATTAAAATAGCCATATTCCATTCCATATATTAATAAAATCAAACTCAAATATAAATATAAATTAAGATAAAAATCATTCAACATATGTAAAAAAAATATCTTCCCATTACACATGAACCATAATAATAATAAAGAGCCATAGATGCGAAATCAGAGAAAGCCCTAGAAGTAGAACAGAAGAGAAAAGAGAAAACAAAGAAGAGAGAGATGGGAACTCCAGAGACGTCAAGGGAACCATGTCCAGACCGCATCCTGGACGACATAGGCGGCGCGTTCGGCATGGGCGCGGTGGGTGGGTCCGCCTTCCACTTCCTCAAGGGCCTCTACAACGCACCAAGGGGCGCGCGTGTCGTCGCCGCGTCACAAGCGGTACGCCTCAACGCGCCGCGCGTGGGCGGAAGCTTCGCCGTGTGGGGCGGCCTCTTCTCCAGCTTCGACTGCACCATGGTCTACCTCCGCCAGAAGGAGGACCCCTGGAACTCCATCTTCGCCGGCGCCGCCACCGGCGGCTTCCTCTCCATGCGCCAGGGCCTCCCCGCCGCCGCCCGCTCCGCTGCGTTCGGCGGCGTCCTTCTCGCTCTCATCGAGGGCGCCGGCATCATGCTCAACAAGTTCCTCAGCGCGCAGCAGCCGATGCCGATGATTGTCGATGAGCCTCTTCCGCCTAACGGGCTACCGGGCCAGCCGGTTGCTTCGGCGCCGGACGCTGCCTCGCAATCGTCGTGGTTAGGTGGTTGGTTCGGCGATGGGAAGAAGGATGAGGCGGCGGCGGAGGCTACCGGAGGAAGCGAGACCAAGGTTTTAGAGAGCTTTGATGCGCCTCCTGTGCCCAATTTCGAGTACAAGTGAAATTGGTTAAGAATTAAAGATAATTTATTTTTGGGGTTTAGGGTTTTAGTTTTCTTTTTAGGGTTGGGAGGTTCTTTTTGAATCTTTCTTCTCAGTGATTGACTATTATTGTATCAGCAAGTATAGTTTCGATTTGCCTTGTTTTCTGTTTTCTTATGATATATCATATATGCTAATGCAAGAGAATAACAGGTGGTGTTAAATGCTTTTTAATTTAATTTTTTTATCGGCATATCTTAGTTGTTAAGTGTTAAATGTTTTTGATTTGAAATTCTTGATATCGTTAGTGGATAATGACCTTGTTTCATTGAATTGGGAAGATGATGAGTTAGTGGTTGAGCTTCATTCGTTGTTCATATGATTGATATATCATTTTGCAAATTGAATTATTGATTGTTGGTAGTGGTAGATGTTGATGCTGAAAGAACAAAATTATTGTAGGGGTTTACCTGTGTGGTGTATGTTGCAAGGGCACTGTTAAATTTTTTTTAAGAGAAATTTTGTTTCGTTTCATTTTCTTTTAGCATCTTAAGCTAGGCTGGAGGATGATTATCAGATTATGCATTGAAAAAACTGGTAACTTGTATGCTAATTCATGGAGGTATGTGTAAATACATTAATGTGTCCAGGGTGAAAAGATAGATTTCAACAGTATGGTGCAAAACGAGAGTGAAGACTCCATTAGCATCTAAGTATGACGCCATTGCTTCTTTTATGGAGAGGTAAAGTAAGAAGGGGATTGTTTCATAATGTGTTCATAAAGGTCATGCTAATGTTTTATTTTCTGCTGCTTCAGGTGTATATTGGGAGTTTTTATCATGGATTTCGGTTTTGGAGTAATCAATTATTCTGTAGTTCCTAAATTTGGGTGTATCTTCTGTAGAACGATAGCAATGCATATTAATTGATTATGACAAAACCAGCGGTATGTATTTCTCGTTTTTTGTGATTAATTTGAGAGCTAAGTTAAAGAAAGGCCATCGACCTGTTATTGTTTGTGCGAGGATTATGCACACAAGTCTCAAACTTCATTTTTTTTCAACTTGCTTCACGCGGTTCTTAGCATTCTTCATTACTTGTCACGTTTTGATGTTACTTCGGCCCCAAATTGTTCATCATTTCTACTCATTTTGCCATCAGTCATCATTTCTTACAGTGGTTTTCCATGTAAAGAAATGCTTTTCACTGCTTAGCTCAGTTGCTAATTAAAGAGCAAAATGCAAAATGGCATATCATGTGTACCTAGCCATACTGAATAAAAGATTTAAGTAATGCGCTACATTTATCCTAATTATATATATCAATAGGTTGTTGGAAATAATTGTGTATGTTTTAGATCTAATATATGATGTAATTAATTTTAATTATATTAGTATTGCTATTTCTTTTTATTATTTTTTTTATCTATTTGATAAAAATAGTTGATTTGATAAGATCCTTAATTAAATTAAATATTTGTTATTATAATTAAGATTATGAAAATAAGAAACAAATTATATGATTGTTATGGATAAGATATTAATAAATGTGATAGTATATATTGGATGAATATTAATAAATTTTATTTATTAATTTTTATATATAGATAATATGTATATAGATGATGTGATTATTGAATTGATTCAAGTGAGATATTCTAATGGATGATATTACTTTTTGACAATAGAAAATTCATGATAAGAAATATAAATTTTTCTTTTGACTTGAGATTGTCATAATAATTAACATGTCATTTATTATATTTTGATAATACATAATATTTTAGATCACTAATTGAATGGACATTAAATATAACTAAATAATTGTAGAGTTAATGAATAATGAAGATGAAATTTATCAACTTTTGATAATAACTTTTAAACTCTATAATAAAATAAAAATCTTGATCAAGACAATTGAATGAATGAAAAAATAAGTTTTCTTGAGTCATTCATTGAATAAATTTATTAATTTATTTGAGATTGACATAAATATTATTTTTTAAAGTTAATTCAAAACTACAAATGAAAAAAAAATGTTATATTATTTTTTTATTTGATTCTTGTAAGTAATAAATATTATTGGATTACTAACTTAGTGTTGAATCTAAAGGATTACACACAAAAGTGTTAAATTTTCATTAAATTTTTTTTAATATTTAATGATTAATTAAATATTTTAATATCAACAAATGATTAATTAATTTTTTGAATGAAATATTATATTTTTTTTGCTAATATGAAAAATATAAATACAATTGAAATGCTTGGGTGAAAAAATAAAAATGATCCGACCATTTCGTTAGCATGTTGTTGAAAATCAAAAGCAAAGTCAGGTGTGATTTGTATTGAAAAGTTAGTTCTACACCGTGCTATAAATACAACCTGTCTTTATTTAATTCTTACAATAATATATTTTAAACTCAATAAATCCATTTTTATTTCAGTATGAACACTGATATTTACTTTCACTAGTATGTCATTTTTAAACCATCCTATTAATTTTTCCAAGGACTATCGCTTAAAGTCACAGAACTAAAATTGATCAATTCTAATACATTTTAGACTAATTTTATGTGTTACTCTAAGAACATAAGAATAAAACGTTTGACATAACAAATATTTAAACTCGTAACACTAAATTAAAGAAAATTGCAAAACAACAACAACAAGTAACACAAGAGCTGCGGAGCAAAGTAAGAAGCACGGTTCCCATTGCCATATTCAGAATACAAAAACAGGATATAAATTCTTAAAAACAAGTCCCCCTCAAATGTTTGTAACAAGTTGCATTCATAAACTAAGACAAATTATTTTCCAACTCAATCACAATTTGCATGTTGTAGGACGCATCACATTCACAACATCAATCATGCAGAATACCCAAAATGTCCTCATCCCTAAACAAATGGAACCTGCAAAAAAGAAGAAGAAAAATAAACAAAAACCAATAGGTAAAACTCACACAAAACACGATCTCGAAACCATACTCTTTGTCATCGAGCTTGATCTGCGTGCCACCGTACTCCGGCAAGAGCACGTGATCACCTTCCTTCACAGACACCGGAATCAAGTTCCCCGCCTTGTCACGTGATCCAGGTCCAACCGCTATCACCTTACCGGAATTAAGCTGTTTCAACAACCACACACAAAGACTTCCTTTAACCGATAAATTTATCGAAACAATTTTATGATACACAGAGAAACAAACAAACAAAATTTCAAATAAAGCTAAAAATAACGGTGGGATTTTTAAAACCTGGGAGGTCTTCTCCGGGAGTAGAATGCCGGCGCTGGTTTTGGAGGGAGGGACGATTTTCTCGATGAGAATGCGATTGAAGCAGGGAATCAAGCGCTTCGCCATCTCCTAATCTTTTCTGCAAAAAAACAAAGAACACTGATTTTAGGGTTGAGAAGGAGTGTGACGTATTTTTAAGACGCCAGAAGCAGGTGTTTTCTGGATGAGGGTGGAAGGTTCTAGGGACTGGGTTCAAGGAAGTAGGGTTTTTTAGGGTTTTGGAGGAGGAACATTCATTAACGTTTAAATGGGCTTAAGAAGGCCTTCTAAAGCCGAAAGAAGGGTATTAGAAAATTACTATTGACACCGTCCCCTGCTTTCGAAAAAGTTTAATCCCAAAATATCCTTTAATGGAAATACGTTTCCATTGTAAAAATTATACAACATAAACATATTTTTATTGTGTAAGGAATGAAAAAAAAATACATGATATAAATATTTTGTATATTATACTTTTATATAACATAAATGTGTTATTTTTTTTTGTATTTTTAGCACCTCTTACACCGCAACAAAAATATGATTTTGTTGTATATCTCTTACATAATGTAAATACGTTTCCATTGTTAAATTTTCAAAAAAATAAAATAAAAATAAATTGTAGATATAAGTTACTATTTTTTAAACTAATCATATTAATGGTGATATAGGTTTTCTTTTCTTTTTTTCCTCTAAAAATAGGTTATCTTTTTAAAATTGAAATTCAATTTATGAAGATACAATTCACCTTTTTTTAATACCGTCATATAAATTATATTTTTAATTAACACTGAACTAATTATGATAAAAGTTATCATTTATAAAATAACGTGATTTTCCTTTATTAATAGTAATCAAATTAGTTATGACACTAATTTATTTCATAATTAATTTTATTTTATTACAATTAAAAGGATAACTTATATCATCATTAATTCAAATTTTTATTAAAAAAGTAATTTACATCACAATTAATAATAATAATAATAATAATAATAATAATCACAATTCCATTTTTATTTAAACCCAGATACACAACAAAATTATAATTTTGTTACATAACAAATTCACAATTTTGTTGTCTGTTAAGTTTTGATTTAAAATGAAGTAAACAAAATTATGATTTCAATGTGTATTTATATGCTATGAATTCACCATTATGTTAAATCTAAAAATTAAAACGAAAATTAAAAAAGAGAAGGTGTGAGGGCCAAAGAGGGGAAATCGGGGTGCAAGAAATCTGGAGAGTGAGGAGTCAGGAAAAGGGAAAGGGGTGTAGAAAAATAGGGAAAGGGCAAGAGTGTCGGTTTGGATGCTTTCCAAAATTTAAGGGGTGAGAATAGAAAAGCTGGGAGTAAGCAAAATATTATTAGTTTTGGGGCCTGTGATGAAAGTTTAGAGTCCTACTTATTCTTAATTGGACACCCTTCCAAAAGAAAAGCATATTCATATGCTGTGAATCATTGTATGTAACCTTTTCTTAACATATTTTAAGGAAAAATAAAGATTAAACAGATTATATATGATGTGTATTTGTCAGTTTTAAATATGTATCTGAACTTGTGTTTGTTTTCTAATTAAGGTCTTTGTGGGACCTAATTAAAAAAACAAATTTATGACCCAATTGGATAAAATTAGTTCAAGCATCTAATTAAAATTGTCATTTTAGAGACCTACAAATTCATTTGAACTATTTAAATTAAGTAAATTAAAAAAAACAGTATTTAAAATTAATATATGAAATTAGTTTAAATGAATAAGATTCAATGATCTAATCATAGTCGAATTATGATTGAACAAATATTAATTAAAAATATTTTTTATTTTTTAATAAAATGTATTGAGTAATATTAAACTATAAAATATCAATAATAATAATTGAACTTTACTTCTTTGGTGTGTGCTAATTAAACTTCACTTATAAATATGATAGTTAAAAGAAAAAAGTTAGGTTATACTTGCTATAGAATGAAGAATTTAAGAGTGTTAAAGTACCTCGTATCAAAGCATTTATAGCACACTTTATTTTTCTATGGATTGAACATTTTTTTGTTCTAACTATTAACTATCATTTAACATTCTTTATATATATATATAATATATATATATATATATATATATATATATATATATATATATATATATATATAATATCATGTTAAATATGATCTTTGACTCTTTGATGATATATTGAAATATTCCATATTCTTGTGTACTTTAAGATATCATTAAATCCACTCTTTGCTTGAATTTTTGGATAGTATGTAGTATATATTGGAGGGACTGAGAAAAATTACTCGAGAATTAACTTGGAGAGAATGATAAAAAAAACAAAATCTAGGGTAGTAAAACATTGAGAATACAAATAGTTTGATATAGGAATGAGAAAGACTCAACCTATTCTCTAATCCAAACCAGCCCAAAGTTGATTTAGATAGATTTGAATTTTAAAAATTAGACTTGAGTTTGAGGATGGATTCAAGTTATGCCTTGGGTTGTCCCAATCCTGTCCAAGTTTTTTAAAAGTATAAGTTTCTAAATATCATCTATTGATATACAAACAAGGCTCTGACATGTTACCAAAAATACCAAAATGTCCCTAATTTGCTTACTGTCGACATAAGACACGTTGCCGTTCCCGCCCAAAAACATCTCATCGTTCTATGTAATTTATTTTTTTGTTGTTTCCAATGTGCGCAGTCCCTGACAGAGAGAAAGTGGGCTGAGCTTTGGAGAAAAGGTCTAAGCTTTGGAGAACGAATACTTTGGAGAAACTGGGTGAGATTTGAGAACGAAGAGACAATGGAATGCTTTGAATTCAAAGAAGTGACCAGCAACCTTGAGTAGTTCTTCATTTTGTTGGAGTACAAGTTCCTTTTCTTTCTTTCTTTACTTTACGTTTTTTATGTACTTGGTGTATACATTATTTGTTGCAGAACATTGAGTCGATGCCAACCCTCAGTAGTGGTTCATTTTATTTATAGGAGAATCAAGATAGAGTGGAGTGCTTCGAAGGTGAAAGAAGCCACCACAAACCCTGAATACAAGTTCTTTTTGTTTAAACAACCAAAATTGGCCATTTATTTTTTCACCTTGCGGCGATTTTGAGCTCAACACTCCATGAGTACATGTTCCTTTTCTTTGTTTGTTTATTTTATGTTTTTAATGTACTTGGTGTATACATTATTTGTTGCTCTCATTGTCTTACTTCATGAACCCGCTTAAGTACATATTTGATGGTTTTGGGTTGTAGTATTTGCTATGTTGGTGCCGTTGGAGGGAAACAAAGTTTTTCTTATAAATGATGTATGTTATATTTGTAGCAATGTCTCGCAAGGAAAACATAATCTTTGAGTTGCATACCAAGAAAGGGACTTGGAAGATAGTAGTACGAATCAATGATATGTGGCATGTTAACAAGCACAATGGTAGAAAAGCAATAGAAATGGTGTTCATGGACCAAATGGTGTGTTTACTGAGATTCCATATTGTAATTGAGTACATTCATTTTCCTTGCTTCCTTGCATTGATCACTTTCATTGTTCACTGTTACAGGGTGCAAAGATTGGTGCTACTTTTTCACGGGAACTGTTTGTTGAATTTGAGTCAAGGTTGCATTGTGGTTCTGCATATGTCATTCAGAACATTAAGGTTGTTGAGAATCATTCTGAATACAAAGTGAGTAACATTCCATTTTTGGTTTATTCATTAAAACTACATCTTTTAAGGAGGCCGAGCATCCTGAGATTCTTCCTGGTGTCTATGTTATTACTTCATTTACTGATATTATTGTTGAGGGGGCACCACGTGACACTTTAGTTGGTATGTGCATTAGTCAACTTACTAGAATATACAATATTATACTTTGTCAAGAATACTTATGATTTTTTTGTGTCCTGATTTTAAAATAGATATTATTGGTGTTTTGGTTGAAGTCATTAAGTGTAAAACAATTAATCCTACATACAAAGTTACAGTCAAGTTGAGGGATAACAGGTATTGTTTCTGTCATTCTTTGACAACATATCTGCCATTTCAGGTGCCCTTCTTTTGTAATAGTTAATATTTTTAATTGTACATGTTTTTGGATATAGTGATGGTGAGATTATGATGATTGTATGGGAGAATATGTTCTTCATCTTGATAATGTTATAGAGAAGAATCATATTGATAGGAAGCCATTGGTGGTTATGTTAACACTTGCTAAGATCAAAGATCCCAAAGGTCATTATCATGGACTTTCTATTTCTTTTGAGATTTTGTTCAATTCATTATATGATTGTGTTTTACATTAAACTATCATATGAGTGCCAGAAAAGTATCCTCTTAGTGTCCAAAATATCAAGCATGGGTTGAAGTTGTATGTCAACAGTGATATACCAAAAATACGAGATTTCCATAATAGGTAGCAAACCAGTTAATCATTGCAACACTCACATTTGCCCATGATATTTTCTTTCATCTTCATATATCACCATTTTGATTTTTTATGAATGTAGATTAGATGTAACTATGCCATTCTATGTTGGCGGATTATCAGATCAAGGAAGTGTTTCTCAATCCTAATATAGCCAGTATTCCCAACAAAGTTCTGGGGGCAAGTTCTTGCATAATGCTAAAATGGTGAGCTTAGGACAAATAACCAACCTCACACAGGTAACAGATCTAATTCCAATATAATCAGTGTCATATTTGAATAAGTCTTATCAAAATGTAGTTACATATACTAGTAGTTGATTATTTTGTCATGTTAATGTGCTTTTTTAGGATTGTTACTGTTTGATCGTTGGAACGGTGAATGGGGTAATGATTGATACACCATAGAGCTATGACAGTTGTGCCAACTGTACTACCACATTTGATCCATTGAAATTAGGTTCCACTTGCCGTTCGTGCCACAACCAAGTCACTTACACGGTTCCAAGGTAAGTTATATGCCTCTCCAAATTTCGAAAAACACACATTCTAATGACTTCTTTATATTGTTCGAGTGTTTAGTAAAAGGTTACAGATTGTGTTAGGTATAAGTTAGTTTTGAAATTGGAACACCATAGGGAAAAGACAAAGTTCCATTTCTGGTATGGAACATGCATCAAAATCTTTGGCAAAAGAGCTGATCAGTGTCGCCAAGAGTTGATCGTAGTATATGGGTTACAAAGTTAATATGTTTTCCGAGATAGTGTCATCCATGTGTGTTGTCTATATTCATTATTGGTCTTATTAATTGTTTATTCAATCATAGAGTGGTGATGAGGTCAAGGTTTTCCCTCCTTGTGTTGATGAATTATTGAGAAAGACTTGGGCGCTCAGGTTCAAGTACTCTGTACAAATTCGTCAATCATTTGTCTTGGATGTTACTGAAGACGAAGATATTATTCACACTATCAGGTCAACAATTAGTCTACAGGTAGTTGAAATGTTAAGCTTCCCAATTCATTTAATTATGATAGTGTTGTAGTTGATCTTTACTGTGAATTACCTATATGCAGGATGAACCAAGTATAGAGAAGGGTAAAGATGTTGTTGCTGAAACATCATCATTGGATTTCCATCCTACGCTCGTGTTTTTCATTACTAATTTTCATGCTGAATCGTCATAGTGGCTTTTATTTTAGGATATGTTTCACTATGTAATTTTAAATTATATATTCATACTTGCTAATATTCTTCTTAATGATCACATACAACCTTCATTGTCACAATCAGCTGATTATGATCTTGGACTTTCTGCTTTGCCACTCCTGCCAAAAGAATGTCTAACGAGTACACACCATACCAGCTATCTAGTAATAAGCATATCAAATCTGAGTAATCACCTGCTGATGATAAATATTGTAATTCGTTTTAAATTGTTGTGGTGTATTACATGTGGTCTACCCTTTAGATACTACAACTATAATATAGGTCAACATATTACATGTGTTTTGTGAATTGCAAGAATGACAAATATCAATGTGTGGTCAGACTTCCTATCATAAACCTTTCCACTTTGATAATATATTTGTCATATAATTATTTGTTATTGCTGAAACCGATTTAACATACAAATCTTGCTTTACAATTCACTAAATTTAACATCACTTGATACTGAATTCAAAATTGGTTAGTTTGTATATGAGTTTGTTTAAATACATTTTCTGTTTATAGTACAAAAAAATTAAAACACAGGGCTAGAGTTAATTGGTATTTACTTTGAAATCAATCACTTAAAGATACACTTTGAAAAAATCACAAAATGCATTCTATTCATTAAGTACAATGAAATAAAAATTGATTTTATTTCTATTACAAAAAGATCAAATTTAGGTTAATTTGATATTCTATACTAATTAATTTTTATTTACTTCGTGTGCATCGTGTGTGTATAATATATTCCTTTTTCTATGTCATTTATTTTATTTTGTTTGTTAAACGCAAAATATTCTTACTACTAATATAACATTGGATTCCATTTTCTTGCAGGCAAAAATATCACATTGAATCATCAACTAAAATTGTCTTCGCTGTGCACCAATGGATATTTACATCCATTAATATTTCTTTTCATTATGTTTATTTACTTTTTCCAAGAAGTTATTATTATCTGTCAAATATGTCTTTTTAGTTACATTTACATATTAATGATCATCTTTGACAGATTTTTCAGCTTCTATAAATATTAATGCATATTCATTGCTATTTTTATTACACATTACACGCGTGCATTGTACCTACCTTTCTAGCTTCCTTTATTTTGAATAGTGACTCCACCTTCACATAAGTTGAACAATTACTTTCCACTTCCCAATGACTATAGGGCATGATGCAAGCTTCATTGGAGCTTGTAGGCCTAGGATCTTCTTCATCAATGGATTCCTTTGCTTCTTGGAAGATGAATTGCAGCGGAATGAAGAAAGGAAGAGAGAGAGGAGACGCCACTTCAAGGAGAAGATGAGTCTAAAAGAAGCTCACCACCATAGGAGGCCATGGATAAGAGCTTGGAGGAAGAAGGAGATGAATGAAAGGGAGAGGGAGAGAAGAGCACGAAATTTTGTGCTCCAAATGAGCTTTGAAATCTGAAGTTTAATATTCAAATGATCAAAGTTGAAAAAAAATGCACACACATGACCTCTATTTATAGCCTAAGTGTCACACAAAATTGGAGGGAAATTCAAATTTCACTTGAATTTGAAATTGAATTTGTGGAGCCAAACTTTGGAGCCAAAATTTCACTAATTATGATTAGTGAATTTTAGTTATGGTTCAGCCCACTAATTCAAGATCAATTCCAAGATTCTCCACTAAGTGTGCTTAGGTGTCATGAGGCATGAAAATCATGAAGGACATGCACAAAGTGTGACTATATGATGTGGCAATGGGGTGTAGTAAGCAAATGCTCACCTCCCCCTCTAAAATTTAATTGGATTGGGCTTCTACCAATTCAATTAAATTTATTTCCAACCACACACATCAAATATCCACTTAGTGCATGTGAAATTACAAAACTACCCCTAATACAAAAACTAGTCTAGGTGCCCTAAAATACAAGGGCTGAAAAATCCTATATTTCTAGGGTACCCTACCTACATTATGGAGCCCTAAATACAAGGCCCAAAAATGATGAAACCTTAATCTAATATTTACAAAGATAAGTGGGCTCGTACTTAGCCCATAGGCCCGAAATCTACCCTAAGGCTCATAAGAACCCTAGGGCCTTCTCTTGCATCTTTGGCCCATTCTACTTGGGGTCTTCTATCCAATGCCCTTGCGGGATAGGATTGCATCATTCCCTACCCCTTGAAAAGGATTTGACCTCAAATCCCGAGGTTCTTGAAACTCTAGGCTTTTTTCCTCAACACCTGTAAAAAGAACAAAAACATATGTATTAGTGGTGTTTAGTATGTTGAAGTAAGGTAAGGTCTGAAAACTCATTTCCTGGGCATCTTCCCATGAAGGAACATAGTTCCTCACCAACTCAATGAGTGGTGCTACAAGTATAGAAAAATATGGGACAAACCTTTTGTAAAAGTTTGTTAAGTCATGGAAACCCCAAATTTTTCTTACACTTGGTGGAGCGGGCCACTCAGGAATGACTTTTATTCTCTTAGGGTTCATGGGAACCCCTTGATCACAATTTAAAAAATTAAGAAAAGTAAAGCAATAGAACATACCTTTTTCTGTATTTTCATGTTGATTATTCCTACCAAAAAGTATGACAAACCTAAGGTGTCCCATATGAGTACCTAAGTTTGTATTGAAACTAAAAATAAGAACAAACCTACCTAATGAGTCCTTATGTACACAAATCATGAAGATGTTGGGTGCACGAGTGATTTTACAAATGAGTGTTGCGTCACCCAAAGCATTCATCGTACCATCTATTTTAGGGATTTGGTGCCTAATAATACCTATTTTGGGCACCAACAAAGCACAAGGATTTAAGCTCTTGCGAACCAAACCCTCATCCAACAACTCCTTTACTTGAGGAATAAACTCAAGCCAAAGAGGTGTGGCAATGCGAACAAGTGTCTTTTTACAAAGGAGAAAATGTGGAGGTTGTTTAAGAGGGGAAATTTCTTTAATATTTGTCTTTATTTCAAAATGTCTTTCCTTCTTAGCTAACCTCTTGGAGGAGAGACTTACCTCCTTACACTCCTCCTTAACCATTAAAGGTTTTCCTTCTTCTTGGGGGTAGATTTCTTCACTAGATTCTTCCCCTTTTGCTTCTTCACTTTCACTAGAGGAAGGTGAAGTAGTAGCCTCATCTTGGCTACTATAAATGTCTTGGCTCCTCATAATCATGGTTTTCTTGGTGGAGCATTGAGAAGTAATGTGTCCTCTTCCAAGACATTTAAAGCACTTTATGGAGCTAGTCTTTTCTTGCATACTAGCTTTAGGGGGTTGTTTTTCTATTGTCTTCCCCTTATCATCATTGGGCTTAGAAGGTGCTGCCCCTAAGATGCCTAGACCTTGGTCTTTCTTTGGATAAGAATGATAGCCATAAGATTTTAAAGTAGGCTTTCTTTTAAGTTTTTGCTCTACCCTTATTTCCCAATCTAAGTAAGCCTCTTCATTGTCCTTCCCATGGAAGTATGAGAGTTTAATGTTAACCTCTTGAGGCTTTCTTTCATTTTCTCTCCTATGGGAGTGAGGTCTAAGATGTGACCTATGCCTTCCTTCATAATAGTCACGAAGTTCTTCACTTAGGCTCTTGCAAGAGTTATGACTACTATAGGAGGCATGTTTTTCTCTTTTCATTTCTTTCATTATTTTTCTTCTTTCTTCCTCTCTTATTTTCTCTCTTTCATCTTTACTTATTTCTTCCACTCTTTTTTTACCTTTTTCTTTTCTCTCTTGTTTTTCTTTCCACAACTTAAGGGATCTCAACTCATCTAATATCTTATACAAGGGGTCCTTAGGAGTAGAACCCTCACCATTAACACTAGATGAAGAATGAAGACTCATGTTGGTTCCTAAGTTATGGTTCTTTCTTGTTGGGGGTTTGAAAAAAAGGTAAAAGAAACTATGGTTGAAACTAGCCAAAATAAACACTAAAAGAGGTGTGAAAGATAAGGTAAAAACTAATTGGTAAAAGGCAAGCTATCTAGGCGGTTTGACAATGGAGGGTAAAGGAAATAAGCTATGAAAGTAAACAAGAAATTAAAGTGCAAGAAATGCAAACTAGGCGGATCCTAAGAGTGTTTGGATGACCTCATTTAAGGTTCCCAACAAAACACTCACTATCCTAAGGGAAAATTGCCTAAAATTATTACACACAAATGGAAGTAGGGTGACCTATTGGAGGCTCCCAACTTACTTCCAATGAAAGGCCTTTTTGTTACAAAATTTGAAAGCAAAACAAATTGCCAATTACAAAATTACAAAAAAAAAAGTCCTCAATTGTGGTGGCTATTCTCTCTTTAGTATTTCACTCAATTTGGAGTGCTTCTTAGTCCAATAGCTCTTAAGGTGGTTGGCCCCTTTCTTCTTGACTCAAATTCTTCAAGATATGGCACCAATCCTCCTTTCCAATTCCCTATATGGCAACTCACAAGCAAGGAAATAAAGAGACAAGCAATAACCAAAGACAAAAAAAAATGAATTGAAATCTAAACCAATAGAGTTTTAACAAGACAAATTTCCAAGGATTATTCAACAATTAAAGCAATGAAAAGCACAAAAAAGCAAGCTAGGACTTAAAGAGAAACCTAGAATGGCTCTAGAGTAGAGTAGAAAAACTCTAAAAAAAAAGACTCAAGAAACCTCTAGTTTTGGCACTTGTTTTCACAATAATTTTCAATTGAAATTTCAGAACTAGGATTGGTATAAATTAGGCACCAATTATAGAACAAATTTTGAGCCAAAACAACAAGCACACTTTCCTTTCACTTTTCCTGGACACTGATTTTTCTGCCAACTTGTGTGATTTTTCTTATTTTTTCCTTTAATCCAAATCGCTTGGTTATTTTTCTATAATTTTTTCCAGATGTCTAGAAAATTCAGTAAGAATTTCAGCTCAAAAATCATAGTGGCCAATTCCCAGTAATTTATACAATTTTGTATGTTCAAGCTGCCAGCACCAGCGATTTCAACTTAGAAATCAAGAGTAGTGTTTATGTTGCTTAAGGCTTGGATAGTTACAATTTGTGTTTGCTTATGCTCAATTATCTTGAATAACACAATTCAAGAGACCTTAAGACTTATTTGATTCACAAATCCAGCCACAACTCAGCACCACAACTCAACTTCATCATAGGCATCATGTGGTATCAAGAGCATCTTCATCTAGGTGATGTTCTTTTGCTTCCTCTATCTTTTTGTTCGGTGAATTCTCTTTAATTCCTTGTTCTTCATCTTATTCTCCATGTATATCCTCCATTGTCTTGTGGTTTGGTGCTGTTTAGAGTAGATTCAAAAAAAAAAAAATCGATTAAATCTTAGATCTACACTTGTTCTTGCATTTCTATGGTTTAAATTTTGTAGATCTACTCTTGAATCTTGTTTTTGTGTTGATTTTAGGTTCTATCAATTTTCATTCATAATATTCTTGTGCTGAACCTTTAGATCTAAATTTTGTTCCAAAATATTGATTAGAAAAAAAAACACAAAAATCTAAGTGTAAATCACTTAATCCATGTTGTCTTAGAGTCATGTTTAGTCATAGTAATTGTCACATTATGTTCTAAGTTTGTGTTGAATTTTATTTTGTTGATTGAATTCTAGATACATTTGTTTATGTATTCTTGTCATTCTTAGCCTATCTTTTGAATTTTGAGTCTAATTCATGCATGTTGATGCAAGCTCCATTGGAGCTTGTAGGCCTAGGATCTTCTTTATCAATGGATTCCTTTGCTTCTTGGAAGATGAATAGCAGCGGAATAAAGAAAGGAAAAGAGAGAGGAGACGCCACTTCAAGGAGAAGATGAGTCTAGAAGAAGCTCACTACCATAGGAGACCATGGATAAGAGTTTGGAGGAAGAAGGAGATGAATGAAGGGAGAGGGAGAGAAGAGCACGAAATTTTGTGCTCCAAATGAGCTTTGAAATCTGAAGTTTAATATTCAAATGATCAAAGTTGAAAAAAAATGCACACACATGACCTCTATTTATAGCCTAAGTGTCACACAAAATTGGAGGGAAATTCAAATTTCACTTGAATTTGAAATTGAATTTGTGGAGCCAAACTTTGGAGCCAAAATTTCACTAATTATGATTAGTGAATTTTAGTTATTGTTCAGCCCACTAATCCAAGATCAATTCCAAGATTCTCCACTAAGTGTGCTTAGGTGTCATGAGGCATGAAAAGCATGAAGGACATGCACAAAGTGTGACTATATGATGTGGCAATGGGGTGTAGTAAGCAAATGCTCACCTCCCCCTCTAAAATTTAATTGGATTGGGCTTCTACCAATTCAATTAAATTTATTTCCAACCACACACATCAAATATCCACTTAGTGCATGTGAAATTACAAAACTACCCCTAATACAAAAACTAGTCTAGGTGCCCTAAAATACAAGGGCTGAAAAATCCTATATTTCTAGGGTACCCTACCTACATTATGGAGCCCTAAATACAAGGCCCAAAAATGATGAAACCTTAATCTAATATTTACAAAGATAAGTGGGCTCGTACTTAGCCCATAGGCCCGAAATCTACCCTAAGGCTCATAAGAACCCTAGGGCCTTCTCTTGCATCTTTGGCCCATTCTACTTGGGGTCTTCTATCCAATGCCCTTGCGGGATAGGATTGCATCAGGGCAGTTACATTAAGCCGCCTAAAATAACCGTAAAATAAAACGCATTGGAACAAGCAATTCAACGCAATTTCACCGTACCTTTCTTCCTCAATCGCTTTACCCAAACATTATCAACATGAGTTCTCAATCATCATCTGATTCTAGTGTTGTAAGTTCCTTTTCCATTTTAATGGTTGCTTCATTTGCCTCCAAATCGCCTTGGTATAGTTAATTTTGTTTGGGTATTCATGGTTGAATCCTTTGTTGTTTAATGTTTCCCTGAATCGTAATGAAATTACCAATAAGGACCACTATCATCAAACACTTATGTAGTATGTTGGTGATCATTGAATAGTAGTAAAGTATAATGAAAGAAATTATCATACTTCCTTGTGTCTCTACTTTTGTGTCACCACCATATTGCCCATCCATTTACATTCATGTTTCAGCAAAGTAATGTATTACATGTTAGTAGTAATCATCGATCATGATTGACTTCTCTTACTGTATTTTCGTCAATAAACACTGAAGATTAAACTTTTTAAAGTCATTTCCACTCAAATACTACTTTGCATAGTAATGCATAACCCATTCTAAGTGGTTTAATGTAGTTACTAAATGTGGGTCATCATACGATGCTATTTGTATATTACATATCTTCTTTTTCTTTTAAGTGGTACATTCAATTCACATAACTTATACAGTTATATTTACTCAATCTTAAGATGTTGGAATTTTCAATTCTTTACTTATAACTTAGGGTTTTAACTGATACCTTAGTAAGCTCTGTCATCATAAATTATTGTCATACAGGTCCCACCTAAGTTAATGGAAACTACAATCACATATCAATTTGTAGCTGCATTCTATATTGACAGAGTAAGTTTATTAACCTATAAAATCAAATCTTATTGTCTTCATCAGAAACGAATGAGTGTAATTATAGTTGACAACTGATTTAACTTTCATAATTGATATTTTTCAATGTTGTACTTGCAGAACCTGATTGAGATACCATCATTCTACTATAGGTAATGGGCTCCTCATTATCCACCAGTAGTGATATTCACATACAATGGGTGTAGCTATCTTATAAAACTTAGAAAAGACCATAGCAAATACTTTTTCACTGATGGATTGAAGCAATTAAGAAAAGAGTTTAACATTCAAGAAGGTATCACCATCACTTATGCGGCTACCGATAGAGATTGGATATTCAATCTTCACTTCATGTCACCCCTAGATTATCAGACATATGGAGGGCTTCCGGCAAACCGAAGAACACATGTAGACGTTAGTAAAGCTATGATCTCTGCTCCTCATCCATTGGTAGAACAACTTCATTCATTTAATCAGGCACTGCCATCTTTATTGACCTTAAATCCTTCTACTGACTTGCATCTCTAATCTAGGTACTGGCAATGGATGCGCTAACATATGTTGGTGCCTCAACGCAAAATATGACTATTCTGGCAAATCATTCCCATTTTCTGGTATGGAAGTTGACTGTCCACTATCCTAAAACAGGCCAACAATGTGTTGCTGACCCATGGTATCGATATTTGAAATAGAATGACTTCAGCCCTGGAGATGAGATATGCTTCTACTTCAGGCCTAATCAAGAAGTATGAGAATTGGTTATCAGAAATGAGGTGCATTGGGATGATACTGACTCTGATTAAAGAGGCCCAAGTGTTGTGTTGCAATTGAACCACCTACCTTTAGGAGGCACTATTTGTATTTCTTATTTTGATGTATCTAACAACTTCCAGTCGTTTATGCTTAATTTCAATTTCAACAAACATTTAAGAAGCTTTTTTTTTATATATAAAGTATTCATTTTTATATAAAGTAGTATATTATGAAATGCAAAAGAACAAGGACTTCTATGAATGAATGTTTCATATATCTACACTCAGAATGATATTTACGAATGGTAACCATTGTTGTACATCCATCCTACGCATAAATACAATTCTATAAACATATAGACTAATTTAATATTTGACAATTAGTCAGTCAGCAAAACACTCTTCTCGAATGAATTTTAAAACTAATACATAACATCAGAATTTTATAACCAGTATACGTAAATTAAAAACATTGAAAAAGTAATCAACCATTGATAAATTAAAAAAATCAAATACATAACTTGCTGTTTATGAATCAAGAATTTTATCAATAATACCTTTTAACACAAATTATGGTAATCATTTGATATCAAACCAAACTAATCAACTAATCATAAATTGAAAAATTAAATAACATTGCCATGCTTTGGTTCTATATTAGTTGTCAATTACAGTAACCAATAGTATGTTGCAAATTACGGTGCCATATCAGAAGTCTCACCCTAAACCACACAAATGTCTAATTATAGGCTTGCTGGGAAAGAAACAAAACAAACGGGAGGGAAAACACAACTCTTCATTCTTCCTTTTCTTCACTACCTGCTGCTCACTATCAATCGTGAACCATATCCAAAAACTTCAACAAACTTCTACAATATGAATCCTCCTTAAATAATACATATAAGCGGGATGATGTCAAGTAATGGACGAAATCGGAGGGCATAAAACACGTTTACAGGAACATGTAACTTAAGTCCAATATTAACAACAAAACACATATATTCTCTTACTGAGTTTCAAGGAAAGTTTATTCCTTTTTACTATCTTATTTGATCCATATACGCATTAACGTACCATTTTTTCTTCTCAAAATCTATTGAGTTACTACTATTGCTAGATATAGGGAAGTAGTGTCACATGTTGTAGGTTTATATACTGTATTTATTAAATAATTAGGACCAATTGTGACACCAATAACCTGTTATATTTTGCGCCTAAATTCTTACCTTTAAATAATAACAAAATGTTGCAGAATACTTTGTGAAGTGAAAGATCAAATGGAAAATTTTGCACAAGCAAGGAAAAATAGAAAACACATTTTGCAAGAAAGAAGAAAATCTTCTCACACTCAAAATCAGCAATTATCAAATGGTAAGGATGACTTCAAACCCCCAATGCAGGTGTACATATACTGATAATTACAAATTTAAATATGTCTTCTATCATTGCAAAAAAACGTAAGCGTATATCAACATCTCATCTAGACTTTATCTATGACAGTCCTACATTGCATACACAATGCACACCGTTGACAAACATCACTTCATCATTGAATCATTCTGATCAATGTTATATTGGCGAATTTGAAATTCATCCAAGACACACTGTCAATGTACGTAGCATCCAGGCTTCTACAATCCAGACGAATCTATTTTACAAGTTTAGGAAAGAAAATGTAATTTCATCAAACTTGAATTCGCCATCAACTTCTACATCAAATACACTGACAATTGCTGCTCCAATTACTTCAGCCAGTACATTTCAACATATGTATCCTGGGAAATATACAATACAAAAATCAAAACTAATAGCTTAGATTTTAGATGATAGTGATGAGGAAACCAATATAAACCAGATAGACATTGATGCAAGTAAAGTGTGGTTATTGTTAATACATACAAAATGAATACATGGTGGTCGACTATAGTTACATAATGTCAACCTAATAACTTACATTTTAACTTTCACAAATTCTTGCATTGTAGAATATTCATTTGACAGCCCAACAACAATAGATGATGATGTTGATAGTGAGCATGATTGCAATGAACATACAACGTATGATTATGAAAATACCGGTATTGACCTTGAAATTCCAACTTACTTTTTCCTGTCTTTCCATTTCTGCTGGACGTGTGGACCATCTAAACTTGCTAATTCATCTTTAGGTGCAACTTACAATGATATTGGAGATCCGGGTTGGAAAATCATCCACTGTAAAGCTATAATGTGGTATGATGAGAGGATTATGTTGTGGTTATGGCAAAATACAACTTCCTCTACTAGAAGATCCTCCACAGCCAATGAGACAACTACTTTTTGACTGCAACAATACACACTCTAAGCACTTCCAGGCCAATATTCGTTCATATAATCTAATGTTTGTATTCACATCACCTGGTACCAAAGTTGACACAAGATATAATACCAGCAGAGGTCCTCCTACATTCCGCATACATGGTCAAGTGCATCATCTTATTGGAAGCCTCCTACCTATGCCTAATAACTCACCCAAGTTTGCACAACTATATATTTATGATACTGAGAACGAAGTTAAAAATAGGCTTGCCCAAAACCCGTAAGTTTTTAAGTTTCGATAAATTACATGTTACATTACATTTTTTAGAAACTCTTGATAATAATATATATTTATAGCACTTTCTAATGCACCTTGAAAAATACTCAGGAACAAACATATTCTTGATGAAGATATTATTATTGGAATAAAAAACATGTTGGATAAGCGCAATTGGTATGCATAAAAGTTCATAAATGGCAAGGAACAAAGTACAATCTTCACCTGTTTGTGACCTTAAACTAAAACTCATAAGTGATAGGCAATCAGATGGAAGATTATATAAATTGCCAAATACTGGTGAAGTTGCTGCTTTGATTGTTGGCGATGAGCATACAGGTAATAAAAGAGATATTATCATTGAAAGGCAATCAGGAAGCCTCAAAAGAATTAATGAACTACATCATGCATATTTGCCTTTGGAATGTCCCTTGCTGTACCCAAAATGTGAAGATGACTATAGACCAAATATTCTTCATAAGGCTCCTTCGAATAGCCAAGTTGCAAAGAGGAAGAAAGTTACCATGCGTGAATATTTTTGTTTCAGAATGCAATCTAGGGACAATAAAACTCAAACAATTCTGCATTTTAGGAGATTTTTTCAACAATAGATAATTGATGGCTACACTATGATTGAGTCTCAAAAACTCAACTATGTCAGACAAAATCAACAGGAACTTAGAGTTGACAAGTACATCAATTTGAATGTCTGTAATAATGGTCCCGAAACACATGGCAACGAAAAAGGAAGGAGAATTATACTGCTAAGCTCCTTTGTGGGTAGTCGTAGGTATATGGAACAACTATATTTTGATGGTATGCCAATTGGTGGCCATATAGGATTTCCAGACCTGTTTTTGACATTAACATGTAATCCGACATGGCAAAAAATTCAACGAAGAGTTAGAAAATACAATCTAAGACTTGATGATTGCCCTGATGTTGTGTCACGAACATTCAAAATCAAGCTCACTCATTTGATGAATGATCTCAAAAGTGGACATGTGTTTGGCACAATTCTCGGATGTAAGTAATTACCAACTCTACTGATCAATTACTACTCTTAATTTACAATTATACTTTTAAATACATTAGTATTCATGGTCCTTATTATTTCATTAGATTCCAGTTGTTTACACTATTGAGTGGCAAAAAAGAGGGTTGCCTGATGCTCATATTTTAATATTTCTACATCCTTCAAACAAGTATCTGAATCTAGAAGACATTGATAACATCATTTCTACTGAGATCCCAAATAAGGACACACATCTAGAGTTATATGAATTAGTCAGCAAGCATATGATTCATGGTCCATGTGGACTGCCAAACAGGAGAACACCATGTATGCTTGATGGAAAGTGTATTAGATTTTTTCTTAAGAAGTTCCAGCAAGCAACAATTGTTGACAATGACGTTTTCCAGTTTATAGGAAAAGAAACAATGGACATATGGTTGAAAAGAATGGTATTGAACATGATAATCAAATTGTTGTGCCATACAATCTACATCTCCTTCTTAAATATAGAGCACACCTAAATATGGAATGGTGCAACCAGAGTACATCAATCAAATATTTATTTAAGTACATCAACAAAGGATCCGATCGGATTACAACCACAATTATTAATGTGCAAAACAAGGATTGTACACAAACTGAAGTTCATGATGAAATTAAACACTATCTTGATTGTAGGTATGCCTCAATCATTTGATGATTTAATTCATCATATATCTATACACAAATCAACACTTCCTATCTATAGACATTTATTATAATCTTCTAAAATGTCACATAATATATATATGTCTTTTGCTATTAATTTGACCAGGTATTTATCACCACCAAAGGCATGCTAGAAGATATTTGCATTCCCAATGCATGCATTGGTATGTATTTTCATCTTGAAAATCAACAAGTTGTTTACTGGAAAGATATTGGTTCAATACTATCTAAAAAAACAGTCAAAGAATTCATGTTTACAACTTGGATGGATTCTAACCAAAGATATTCTCAAGGTCGAGATCTTACTTATGCACAATATTTGTCCAAATTCGTGTATGTAGCACGCCAAAGATGCTGGCAACCAAGAAAACAAGGATATACAATTGACAGGCTCATATGGGTACCCTGTTCAACTGAAGATTTGTTCTACCTGAGAATGATGCTATCTTCTGCTAAAGGGCCTAAATCTTACAAAGAAATTAGAACAGTAGAAAATGTGATGTATGGTACATTCAGAGAAGCATGCTTTGCAAAAGGTTTTCTAGGAAATTATCAAG
Source organism: Glycine max (assembly GCF_000004515.6). NCBI lineage: Eukaryota > Viridiplantae > Streptophyta > Magnoliopsida > Fabales > Fabaceae > Glycine > Glycine max. Next base: position 1,662,701 of record NC_038256.2, on the reverse strand, counting down.
AATTTATTGATGCTCTACGAGAAGCTAACACATGGGGATCTGCACACTTTCTTAGAAAGTTATTTGTCAAGTTGTTATTTATGAATACCATGGATAGACCACAATATGTGTGGGAACAAACATGGCAATGGATGGCAGATGATAATGTATTTAATAATACAAGACAAGGTAATATTTAACAACCTCAATAATTGTATATCATGAAATATCAAATTTAACATCTCATATGTTTATAAATATAACATTATTTATACGTATATACATATCATTCATAACAAAAGCATGACATGCTAAGTAAATATTCTTTCTATTGTTCATAAGCATTCATCTATCTGTCAAAGAATCAATGCATCTTTGTTTGAGTGAAATTGAAAATCTGCTACAAGGCAATAGGAAAAGTCTATGAGATTTTTCTTCAATGCCATACCCAATAGGATATGCTGCTAACACCCATGGAAATAAGCTCATCTTTAATGAAATGTCTTATGATAAGGAATTATTACATGCTGAATACAACAAATATTATCACTCACTAACAGGTGTGCATAACATATTATAGTTATTCTTAAGTGGTATTCATTATCATTAATCCATATTACTAATTCACGTTGGATAAATTACTAATTACAAATTAGTAGGGTGCTATTTTTTATAACATTATGCGTGTTATTGCAACTCAATCAGGTGGATTTTATTTTCTGTATGGATATGGTGGCACTGGGAAGACATTTATCTGGAAAACTTTATCATCTGCTATATGGTCTAATGGAGGAATTGTTTTAACAGTAGCTTCAATGGTATTGCATCATTATTGCTGCCCGGAGGAAGAACAACACACTCTAAGTTTGCCATACCAGTGCCTGCAACACAGAATTCAACATGCAATATTCATCAAGGGAGTGACCTGGCTGAATTGCTAAAAATTACCAAACTAATAATTTGGGCTGAAGCTCCAATGTGTCACAAGTTCAGTTTTTAAGATCTTGATAAAAGCTTAAAAGACATCATGCACAATGATAAACCTTTTGGAGGAAAGGTCATTGTTTTTGGTGGTGATTTCTGTCAAATACTACCAGTTGTGCCAAGAGGTAGTCGCTCTGATATCATGCATACAAGTCTAAATGCATCATACATATGGGATCATTGTCAAGTTTTTAAATTGACAAAGAACATGCGTTTGCAAAACAATGTTGTCGATACCAGTAGTCATGACCTCCAACAATTTTCTGATTGGCTACTAGACGTAGGTGATGGCAAACCTAACGATGGTTATGGTGAAATCACCATTCCTGATGAGTTTCTTATCAAGGACTTTAATGATCCTATCTAGGAAATTGTTGAGTCAACATATCCTAACTTATTACAAAACTATACCAACGGGGATTTCTTGCTGCAAAGAGCTATTCTAGCTTCTACAAAAGATGTTGTTGATAGTATAAATGATTATGTCATGTCTTTGATACCCACTGATGAGAAAAAGTATTGTAGTGTTGATAAATTTGATAAATTACTCAATCCTACTTTTAGAGTTCTAACACCTGAATTTCTAAACTCATTGAAAACATCAGGAATGCCTAATCACAAGTTAAAAATCAAGGTTGGCACTCCCATAATACTATTATGCAATTTGGACCAGACAAATGGGTTATGCAATGGTACTAGACTTATTGTCACTAGACTTGGTGCACATGTGGTTGAAGCAAAGATTATTACTGGCCCCAATATAGGACATAAGACATACATACCAAGAATGGATATGTCTCCTTCTGATTCTCCATGGCCATTCAAACTAATTAGAAGACAATTTCCATTCATGGTTTCATTTGCAATGACCATTAACAAGTCTCAAGGACAGTCTTTGGCACATGTTGGGTTGTATTTACCAAACCCAGTATTTTCTCATGGCCAAATATATGTAGCACTTTCACGAGTGCAAAGTAAAAAAGGACCGCGTATACTTATTCATGATAAAGAAGGCACTCCAAAAAATACTACTATTATTGTAGTATACAAAGAAGTATTTGCAAACTTATAGACAAGGAATGCTTCCCAAATTCTTATTGCTACATATGCATTATCATTATTGACATTCATTTTGTATATCAAACTATAACACACATGCTGAAAACCATCGTAGGTTTCGTACCCATCTAATTTTTCATTCAATTCTTTTTCAGCATTTTTATTTCCATTTCAGCAATTATAATGTACTACTTTTTTTTTTTTAACTTTGCCCGCATTTTTACAGGTTTCAACATGGTCACTTTTTTGAAGAAGTATCAATGTATGTCTATCCCTTTATCAAACATGCAAACCTTTACTTATATTGTTTGTGATTCAGATTTATTTATTTTTCTAACCATATATGGCATACCATATATAAGTTGTCATCAAAATATGTATATGGGATCTTATATTTCATTCAAATGTTAAATTGCTTAATATCATTTGCAAGTTCTTTAATATAATTAAACTACCACCAGATATTATCACATATTAGTATTAGCCCATGCTTCGGCAATGACCTCTTTCTAGTTGATATTTCAAAATGCTACATCTCAAAGACAATTTTATTGGGTATGTACAATTTTTAAGATTGATCGATTCATAAAACAAGGGTGAAGAGATGATGATGCAAAAATTTAATTTTATTATTGAATGGTAGTTTTACAATAGAAAAGACATTATTCTCAAGTGGTTGATGTGGCTCTAAATTAATGAATAAACACGTAATAATATACGAATAGACATATGATATAAATTTGTGATTCACAAAAAAATTATATAAATTTGTATCCTAAAATAATATTCAACTTTTTTTTTGTTAAGAGTGGAAATTGAATTGACCACAAATTTGGAAAAAGCCTACAAAACAATTAGTTTTTTTTATTAAAGAAACGACAAAAAAAGTTTCTGTAGATGCTAATTGACCAATAGTTTTCTCTTCTATTTAAGAAAACTGAGTAGCATTTTTCCTTCATCTGTAACCTCTCTCTTTCAAATACGTGATCTTTGAATAAAAAAGGTGGGTTTGCAAATTGCGACAAACAACATCATGGACAACTTATATTGATGTTGGCTAAATCGAGATGTGGTAAAACAAAGGACATAAATCATTTATGGGTAAATGGATAATATCCATATATGTATGTTTCGACTCTATACAACTGCGAAATTTATTAGCAAGTGCACTGAGTCACAAGTAATATAAAATGGTAAGAACCGAGTATCGAATCACATGGAGTTTGTTTCATTCAGAAAAGCGTTCATTCAATAAGTAGACATTTGTGTAACATCATGAAATAGAAATAAAACAGAATATAGTTGCAATTCTAAAGATAACTACAAAATTAACTAAGTAAATGCGAGAATAAACAGATGATTAAAACGTTGGGTCCTTCTACTGAGTAACTTGATGCAATTAAGGGTTTTTCTCTATCTAATATTGTTTTTGTGTTCTATGTTGAGGACAATTATCCCAAATACCGATGTCTTGCGTGAATGAGCTAATTCTAATCAAACTTCATTCTCGGATCCCTCGTCGAACTTAGCCTAACCGAACAACATTAAGATCACAACATATTAAAAACTAGAGTCCCTACACTCCGTGTCCAGACAATACAGTTATCTAGCCCTATTCTAAGGATTTAAAACATTTTCCAATGCTAAAAATCCTAACTTTACACACAAATGGGTGATCAGACCAAAAACATGCAAGAATTAAATGCAGATAGAAGCAATGAACACATCAAAACAACATTAAATACATAGTAAAGAATACTTACATCAAGACTCAGCAGAAATCCCAAACAAAAGCTTTAGCCTTTCATGGCAAGTTATCACCTTTCAGTTACAATAGGAGGTTTTGGAAGCAAAATTGAGATTACACAGTGGTAGGGATGTCTCCTCCACCTCTAGAAACCTAAAAATCACTCTAAAACCTAGAATCCTCTTGAAAGCTAAGGTTTTTGGTGCTCCCTTACCCTATTGCGTCTCTCACATAGTGGTTCCCTGTGTTTTCTGCCAAAGCTTTCTCCTTTTTCGCCAACTTCAGCTTTTAAGGACTTTCTTTCCTTGAAGGCTCGCTTAGTGTCATTTTCGCGTTAAGCGCGAATAAGTGAATTTTGGTTTAGTGCGTCAGGTGCGCTAAGCGTCAGAAGAGACAAATGATTCGCTGAGCGAGCTGAGGGCGTGGATGCATGGCAGATTCTATTCACTCGCTAAGCAAGCTGATGTCTCGCTTAGCGAATGTTGCTCGCTAAGCGCATATACCTCGCTTAGTGAGACACCAGCTACTACAACCTTCTTATTCTTCATTTTTTCATCTGAAACTGAAGTTGAAAACACATTAATTCACAATGAAGGGAATATCTCTGCATAAAAATTAAACTAAACATAAAAATATGTACAATCCTACAAAAAGAACCATAAATTGGGGGAAATACATGATTTTCATAAAGCTTTTCAACACAAAAGTTAGTTGTAAATGACGACTAACAATGTACACCGAAAATTACCTATAGTATCTTTTATTTAGTGATAGTTGTCTAAGCTGGGTTAGTTTAGTATCTTACAGAAACTTTCTAATTGCACCCCCATTTTTTGCTAAGTGCACCCAAATATCCTTTTTAAATCTTAAATACCCATTATATTTTTTCTTTCATCTCTCACACGTTCTCTTTTTTTTTTTCCTTTTTTTTCTTTTTTCTTTCATTTCTCTTGTTACGAATGAAGAAGATGAATTTGTTGTGAAAACATAAAATTGGGAACAAAAATGGAGCTCTATGTTTTTTTATTTACAGAAAAACAGAACTTATATGCACATGATAGCATGCCTTTTGATATTAATAAAATAACAGAAAAATAACTATCAAAGGCTGTCGGCTAACCCCCAACTAACTAACTAATATTAGACCATATACAACAATTTTCACCTTAGTCTAATGCTTAGTTAGAACCAGTAATATTCAACAACGGTAAACAATAGTTGAACTTCCCATATGGTAAAGCCTTTGTGAGCATCTTTGTAACATTCTCATTTGTAGATATCTTCTCAATAGCAACAACTTCATTCATGATCATATCTTGAATGAAGTGATACTTGACATCCACATGCTTTGTTCTGCTATGATACATTTGGTTCTTGCTCAAATTTACTGCACTTAGACTGTCACAGTGAATTACAATGGTTGTTAGCTCTTTCACTGGGAGTAGTTCTAAAATCAAGTCTCTTAACCACAATGCTTCCTTTAGAGCTTCAGTAGCTGCTATGTATTCAGCTTTGGTAATGGATAAGGCCACTATTGACTACAAATTAGCCCTCTAACTGACTAAGTTTCCAAACACCTTGAAAGCATAGCCAGTAGTGGACTTTCTTGTATCAATGCTCCCAACAAAATCAGAATCCACATACCCTTCAGTAATAGGAACTTCATCTTGATTAGCATACTTCGGTCCAACATCAATGGTCTTAGATATGTACCTAAAAACCCATTTAGCAGCTTCCCAATGCCTCTTGCCTGGATTTTCCATAAATATGCTTACCACAATCATAGAGTATGACAGATCTGGCCTGGAACACACCATGGAGTACATGATACTTCCAACAACACTAGCATATGACACTTTCTGCATATAGGCTATATCTTCATCAGACTTTGGTTCTTGTTCCTTAGAGAACTTAAAGTGTTGTGCTAGGGAAGTGGTAACTGGCTTTGCTCCCTTTAAATTGAATCTTTCCAAGACCTTTCTGAGGTAAATCTACCTGAGATAGGTACAACACTTTTTCCTTCCTATTCCTAGGTATTTCTATACCAATGATCTTCTTACCATGTCCAAGATCTTTTATCTAAAACTCTAGATTCAATAATCGTTTAACTCTAGCAATTTCAATCATGCTTTGGCAAGCCAATAGCATATCATCAACATAGAGCAACAAGTAAATTGATTTCTCATTCTTGTGACATTTCTAATACACATAGCAGTCATAAACACTCCTAGAGAATCCAATTTTAATCATATAATCATCAAAGCGCCTATACCACATCTTAGGAGATTGTTTAAGACCATATAAGGACTGATTAATCGAACATACTTTTTATTCATCATCCTTTTTGAGAAAACCAATAGGTTGCTTCATATAAATGGTCTCATCCAGCTTCCCATGCAAAAAGGCTATTTTGAAATCCATCTACTCAAGCTCCATATCAAAATGAGCTACCATAGCAAGAAGAACTCTTATTGATCTATGTTTTACCAGAGGTGAGAAAATTTCTACAAAACTTACCCCTTCCTTTTGAGTAAACACACGAGCTACTAGCCTAGCTTTGAACCTTGCACTTTGAACTCCTTCAACACCTTCTTTCCTTTTGAATAACCATCTGCATCCAATAACTGACTTCCCTTTAGGATAATCCATAAGTGTCTAGGTTTGATTCTTTTCTAGAGAAACCATTTCTTCTTCCATAGCTTTAATCCATTTTGAATTGCCCTTGCTGCTTATGGCCTAATCATAGGACTAAGGTTCCTCCTAATCTTCAATCTCTTTTCCAACTATTAAAGCATAGGAGATCAGATTTGCATGACCATATCTTTTGGGAGGTTTAATTGTGCTCCTTTCCCTATCTCTAGCCAAACACTAATCTTGAGTTGCTTCTTTATTTGCTTGTCCAGATGCAGGAACAAACTTGCATCTTATCACTACTGATTCCTCATAAGTCTAAGTAGTCACACTCTCTTCGGACTTCACCTAAAACTGTGAACTCTGACTTTTAGTAGACTTGAATGGGATAATTAAATTTTCCAATTGTAGTTTATTAAACACTACATCTCTGCTGATGATGCACTTCTTGTGTCTAGGTTCCAAACACCATAACTTGTATCCCTTCACTCCTTGTGGATAGCTTATGAAGATACACTTCAAGGCCCTTGGTTACAACTTATCCTGCTTTAGATGAGCATAAGCAATATAGCCAAATGTCTTTAGTTCACTATAATTAGCTTTCATGCCACTCCAAGCTTCCTATGGGGTTTTAAAGCCTATGGAAGTTGATGAACTTCTGTTTATGCAATAGACAACAGTGCTTATAGCCTCTGCCCAGAAGGACTTTGGCAGACCAACATGATTCAACATACACCTAACTCCTTAAAGTATGGTTTTGTTGACCTCTCCACCAAGCCATTTTGTTGTGGTGTCCCTCTCACAGTTAAATGGATAGCAATACCATTTTGTTTGCATAAGGTTTTGAACCTATCATCACAAAATTCAAGTCCATTATCTGTCCTTAATTTCTTCACCTTTCTTCCTGTTTGAGTTTCAACTAAAATTTTCCATTCTTCAAACACCTTGAAAACTTCATTCTTGTGTTCTAGAAAGTAAACTCAAACCTTTCTAGATAAGTCATCTACTAAGGATAGAAAATACCTTGCCCCTCCATGTGACTCAACTCTTGATGGTCCTCATAGATCTACATGCACATAATCAAGAGCTGCATTGTTGGAATGAGTGCTGGTGGGAAATTTCTGCCTCTTTGCCTTGCCTAGCACACAATGCTCACAAAACTTCAGTGGCTCAATCCTGTCTTTCCCAAAAACACCTTATTTTGCTAACGCAGTCTGTCTAACCAAGGAATACAATCCATTTTTCCTTACTCCTCTCATGATCAAATTCTTTCCCTAATGGATTTCAAGGCTACCACGATCACACTTGTAGCCACAACCCTCCTTGTCTAATGTGCCTAAAGAGATCATATTTCTCTTCAATTCTAGAACATGTCTCACATCTTCCAGCACCATCTCTATTCTGTTGTGCATTCTGATTCTTAATGAACCAATCCCAATAACCTTACAAGACTTATTATTCCCTACCAGTACAATACCACCACTTATTTGCTTGTAATTTTTATACCAAACTTTATTGGGACACATGTGGAATGAGCACCCTAAATCCAAGATCCATTCCTTTTGAGAATCCTCTTCTGATACAACAATCCTTCTTGAGCCATAACCACATCTGCATTGTGCTTGTTCCACTCATTGAACCTTGACTTGCTTGGGCAACCTTTCTTGAAATGCCCCTCTTTGTCACAAAGGAAACATTTCTTCTTCTTATTTTTAAACTTTGATTTCTTATTCTTGAAATCCTTCTTCGAATTCATGTTACTTGCAATGATCCTTTCAACAATCTCTTCCTTCTTGGAGTCATTCTCCCTTTGATTTTCTTTTGAGTTCAACGCAACCTTAACCTCATCCATTGATAGAGTAGTCTTCCCATACAATATTGTATCAACAAAATGCTTAAATCACTTGGGAAGAGAATTCAATAGAATGATGGCTTGATCTTCATCATCTATCTTTACGTCAATGCTCTTCAAGGGCTTGTCGTCCTTCATCAGCGAAGCATACAAGCATTTCTTGATATATAATTTTTTTGCCAGGGACTTCTTCAAGTACAAATCCTCCAGCTTATCCCAAACTGCCTCAGCAAACTTTTCTTCAGCCACTTCCCGAAGCACTTCATCTCCAAGATTGAGCAAGATTGCACTGTAAGCCTTCTTCATCACATCTGCATGTTTCCTCTCTTCTATCTTGCGATCGCTTCCTTTGAAAGTGTTGCATCCAAGCCTTGATGGATGAGCAATGCATTCATCTTCACCCGCCATAAACTAAAATCATTTATTCCACCAATGAATTTTTCGATCTTCATTCTTGTGAGAGCCATGATTTTCTCCCTTTTTCCCCTTAGGATCTCATCTAAGCTCTAATACCACTTATTATGAATGAAGAAAATGGATTTGTTGTGAAAACAAAAAATTGGGAACAAAAATGTAGCTCTATGTTTTTTTAATAGAAAAACATAACATGCTTTTTGTTATTAACATAATAACAAAAAAATAACTACCAAAGGTTGTCAGCTAATCCCTCAGCTAATCAACTAATATTAGACCACATACAACATCTCTCTCACACGCACACTCTCTTGTTCCTTTTTTCTTTTTTCCTTTTATTATTTTCTTATAGTATTTTAAATTTTTTTTTCTTTCCTTTTCCTTTTTATTTATCTGCAATATTAATATTAAATGATACAACTTTGACTGAATGTTTAAGAAATTCATATATAAAGTTTTATTAATTATTTTGTTCTGTCTCATATGTTCTATTATTTATTTTTTAAATAAATATTTATATACATAAGTCATATCAGAAAGAATATAGGAATGAACACAATCCATGTGAAGGTACGATTAATTGACTAGAATAACTTTACTCTATATAACAAACAACCATTTTATTATTTATCCTACTCATTTTTCTTAAAATATTTTTTCTTTCTCTTTTTATTTATTTTTATGTTATATTATTTCTTTTTTTTATTTTTTCTATTCTAAATTTTATTTTATTCTTTAACATTTTTAATATTAAATCATTTATGTTTACCAGAATAATAACATTTAGTTAATATATTTATTGTAAAATAATACTTTGATTCTTTGTTATAGGCAACCAAAGTTAATTAATTTAAATTACTTTATTAATAATATCACAAGTTAAAATACTTTTAGTTATGATAGGGACAAAAATATGATTGACGATAGTTAAACTTGCTCAAGATATAGACAAGGTTTTTTCTCCGAATATTTAACACAATTACATACAAAGAATGCGACAATACTTTTTTTTTTTACTTTGAAATCCTATAAAATTGTTTTTACTTAGAAAATATTTTCATACAAATATATAGTTAATATATTAAAATTAATTTATTAAAATGTTTTTTCATTATTTTTTTAATTACTTACTCACTATGTCATAAATTAAATTAGCTTTAATTTTATTTTTTTTATGATAGAGACCACAATTATATTTTACAGGAAACAATTATTCTCTGTGCCATCATGGGAGAATCATTGTGGGAAAAAAAATTCTTTTTTGTGAGTATTTAACATAGTTACATATCAAACGATCAATAACATTTATTTTTAATTTGAAATTATATAAAATAAATTTAAATATTTTCATAAATGAATATTTTGTTAATTAATATTTATATTTTAAGGTTTAAATCTTTGTACTGACAATAATTTAAATCTAATTAGTTAATATATTTATTATTATAAAATAATTTTAAAATACTTACTTAATGATGTCATAAATTAAATTAATTTATTTTTTAAGATGAATACCACAAATATTATTCATGGGAAATAACTTTGCTTGACATCAATATGCACAAATGATTATGAATGATAAAAATTGTCGAATATTTAACACAAATTCATATAAAAGACTCAACATTATTTATTTTTAATTTGAAATCACATAAATTTATTTTTACTTGGAAATTTTATAAAATAAGGACATAAATGAACACTTTGTTGTAATAGACATAGTTATATTTAAGATAGAAGACTTAATTAAACTCCTTTGATAATGGGGATTTAATTTAGAGCTAATTACAACAATCTCCCCAGATGTTTGCACTATTTACACATGCCTCCCCTTCTATTTTTGATATTACACAAAATGCCCTAACTTTTGTTATCCCGTTACGCTTAAACCCCCTCCATCGTTAACGGTGTTAACTTCATTTATTTTTTAGATCATGTGGTAGGCACATGACTTTTATTAAAGTTTTAATTCCAAAATTATCCTCATCTCCTTCTTTTGTTTAAAATCCCTATTTTTGGTACACCATTGTTGAATCTTTACCGAGCCATTGTTTTCGCTGAGTAGGTGAAATTGATGCTAGTTTGTTTTTGTGGGGTTAATGTTCATGGTGTTGGTTTTCTTTTTCATTTTTTAGGATGTTTAATTGTTCTACCGCATTTTTTTTTACATTCTAGCAAGTGAAAGAGAAAGGGTATCATGTGTAATTTTTGTAAAATAGATAGGGTGCACGTGTGTTATTTGTAAAAGATAGGGGGTACATGTGTAACATTTTTAAAACCTCAGGGAGTACATTGTAACATTTTGAAAACCTCAAGGATACATATATAATAGCTTTTAACGTGTAGCGAATGAGAATGTTCCTAGCATCATGGTGGAGGTGAAACGTGCGGCAAACGGGAACGCGCCTAGCACCACCTTGGAGGTGAAGAGGAACGTGGGGGAGAAACCACCACCATGGATGCAAACAGGCAGACAAGATAATGATGACAAACAAGGAATGCTCGACTCCACCTTTGGCTGCACGGAAAAGATGACCTAGCACAGTAACACGAGACAAAAATTTCTCTCTATTTAGGTCACTTAAAAGTCTGAGACAATTTTAGATTTTTTAAAAATGAATTAAAATTTAATGTATATATCTTCTAATTTTCAAATGGTAACTTAGCGCCATTAAAGTAAGGCGTACCAATGTAATATTTTTTTAAAAAAAAACATGTGTAAATAGAATAAATCTCAAGAAAAATTTATGTAATTTACTATTTAATTTAAGGCCATGCATTTATTTTTCTGACAGAAATACCATTAATTTATTTAACAATTTAAACTTTATTTTTTAAATAAAAATTCCAGTGTCTTACTAATAAATTTTAATAAATTTTTTAAGAGTACTAGTTAAGAAGTTAATAAATTTTTTACCTGTAAACTCACTACCAAAAAAATGTACTGGTAATATTAAATATTGTATTTATAAAACAAGGTTGTTTTTTAACTTCTTAACCATATATTGATTATTATTTTCTTCTTTTTTTTAAAGATGAAAAAGATTACGTCAAACTCAAATTACTTATGAAAATTATTTTGATTAGGGTGTAAGGGATGTTTTTATAAATCATATTTTTTGTACGTAGAAATTAAAGACAAGTAATGTGAGATTTATCACAATTCATGCAAATATTAAACCAACTGAGTTGTATTCGTTTATATTTTTATAAATAGTATGTCATTGTAACTGCAAACAAATAAAAAAAATTCGTATGCCATTTTTTTTCCGTTTTAGTAAGGTTCAGGACCCATTGTCACATTGTGTGTCTGGTGATGGGGCTCCTAGTGAGACCAAAGAAACGAACGAGAGAAAAGAGGAAAAAAAAAATATTGGAACAGCGAATATTTGAGAGGATCAAATCTTGTTACTTTTGTTAGATGTTCTCAACTTCTATAAACGGACTTGCGACTACAGAATAAGAAATTTAAACTTTAGACTCAATTTATTGTAGGACTGAAGAAAAAACTGTTTTTCAGAAAACTAAACCGAACCTAATCCAAAACGAACCATTTTTATAAAATAGTTAGATTCGTCTTTTGTTTTCAAAAGGGTTTGTTTTTGTTTTTTTTGTTTAGTTCAATTCAATTAACTGTTTTATACAAATCTATGCTTGGTTTTTTCGAAAAAATTAAACCGAACCGTTAATAAAAACAACCGAACTGTTCACAAAAAACAATCCGATTCAATTTTTTCCTCAAACGATTCAGTTTTTAAAATTTGATTTGATTAGGTTTAATTTTTTAGCACACCCCTTTACTGAGGTGGAAGGAAACTTTTGGGGGCATCTAAGATGGTCCAAAATCTAAAATTAACTCACTTCATACTCCATATGATAGTTTGAGTTGGGCAAATCCAGTCCAGTTAGAGGTAACCTTATGCATTTGTTTACTACACTTTTACTATTTAATTTAGTATTTCTTATTGTATTTCAAAAAACTCATTCCTAAATATAAATTTCCATTTTGGAATGGAAGGTGGAGGATTCAAATAAGAGAGTGCATGATTTAAATGCTGTGACCCTAATCCACCCAGCTTAACTTAGCTCAAGAGCCACAAAAGACCATGAAATGGACAACCACGATCAGAAGATTCACTCTTAACTAGATAGACATTATCCCACCAGGTTTTTTCTTACTAAATCCAATAACGAAAAACCTATGTTTTTGGGCAGACCACGCATTATGCTAACAAGTGGTTGGACCTTAGGTTAAGCATGCATGAATATTGATTGATAATATATGCTTCAAATATCTACCAGCATTATATTAATTGTTTTGTAGCACACAAGCAAGATTCTTTAACACTTTCATTTTTAAGCAGCTATCTTAGAGGCATGCATGGGTTGACATTAATTCTGAGGACCACAATTCCCCGCATTACACCCAACACGCTTTGGCACTACAACAGCTTTCGGCCAATATTTGAGGCCTAAAACTACACTGAAGGATAGAAATAAAAGAAGCACGTCCTTCATTTGCGTGTTATCTTCTGAAGGGAGCAGTGACTTTTACGAAATGTGGTTCTGGTTCCTAGACGCTGCCTTCTACATTCTTCCTCTTTCTTGACAAGGAATCTCTCTAGAATCTTGTGATGATTTAGTTTCACACATGAAATGATAATTTAGCTTTTTTCGAACCATTAAGACATTGATATAAAATATTTATCAAATTTATTAATGATTGATCTTTGTCAAAAAAACCTATTAGATCACCTATAGTAAGATTTTTCATTCAAATCATATTTTTTTTATTCACACAACTTAAATCTAAAATCTTACTAAAAAAATGAAATTTAATTATACTTGTATCAACTACTTATTGGTGTAACATATTGGCATGTCATTTAACTGTTTAGACTATAAGTGTTGCTTTAAGAAAGTGAAGAGGCTAAACCATGATTACATATAAGAATTCAAGGATTTAAGTGGGCCAATTAAGCCTATAAGTAAAAACTGATAATTTCAATTATTCAATTAACCGATTGACATTCACATTATATAAAACAAGAGAACATGATGAGCTTTATTGGGCAAACTGTAGTGCATGGTGACAGATTCATTTAGCCTTTCTACAAAAAAGATGTTTCAACCTAATGATAGTACGAATTGCTAGACTCTTTATTGCTGCCATAACCTTCCTTTCAGGGTATATCTGTGGGATCGTGTATAGATACCGGAATCTCTAACTGGTCCACTAGCTATTGATACTAATTATATGGTTAACGCTTGTAGTTGCATAGTACTGATTAGTTAGAGAAAAAGGGTCACCTACTACAATATTTTGGCACAGGATGAATGTATATTGAAAATTATCAAATTTTAATGTTAGGTGAGACATATTTTCTGGTAATAGAATCATTTTTCTCCTGCATTATGGCGTGAACAAATGCTCTTAAAATTAGGTGATAGCTGAGCAACTCAAGCTTGTGAAGGACAAGGTTGGTCAGTTTCAACAACGTGGGGTAATGAATAATTGAATTCGGAGGTTGCTGTTAGCTTCAGTGGATATGATGGTATGTGATATACTTTATTTGTGTTGTGTAAGTCTATTGCATTTCGATTTACCTTTTTGACTACATATAAAATAAAGTATAGAAAATGTTAATCATAAGAAACAAGGGTGGGCGTGCCGGAGTGGTTATCGGGCATGACTAGAAATCATGTGGGCTCTGCCCGCGCAGGTTCGAATCCTGCCGCTCACGAAATTTTAAGCAAATATTATTTTCTGCCGCTCACGAAATTTTAAGCAAATATTATTTTTTGCAATTTATATTTTTCATTCACTCATTCATCTTAACATAGGCAAGAGTTGCTACTTGCTGTGGCCAACTATCTTGTACCATGTAGAGTGATAGTCCACACAAATTTTAATTGAAATGCCATACTTTGAATTCTGTCATTCTATTATCTTGTTTTAAGTGTTATAATTGTGTTTATGCTAGGTATGACAATTAATCTAATGATATTAAATTCTAACTAAATGGTTATTATGAATTTAATTTTGAAATATTGTCCTAAAAATCTTATAATTGGATATGACTTTTTTTTTGGGTCACCATGATATAAATATAATTTTAGTGATAATTAATTTTTATGGAAAAACTTAATTGATCAATTTTAGTGAAATTCTTTCTTTCAATCATATTTTTCTTATCCACAAGGTTTAAACCTGTCACCTTATTTAAGAAAATCAAATTCAATTTCAATTAAACCAATAATATATTAGTAATTTGGATACGACTTTGGATATTGTAGTTTTACCTTGTTTATGTTCACATAATTATGTAAGAGGAAATGAGAATTTAAAAATGGAGTGAGAATGAAAATATGAAAACATTAATATTAAACTTATGGATTTTATATAACAATTGTACTAAGAAAAGGTCTAGAAAAAGCTTTGTAGCTAGATTGGTTCTTAGTACAACCAATCTAAAAAGTATTGTTAGAAATTTTAAAAGTTGTAAAAGACGTAAATATTTTAGATCTATAAGGGTGTTATTTAGATTGCTTCTTTATACATTTAATCTAGAAAATCTTATAAGTAGCTTTATAAGTTTGCAAAGGATGTCAATGTTTTAGATTGGCTATAGGAAAAACCAATATAGAAAGTATATTCTTGATCAATTCTTTGTACAATGGATCTATAAAACTTTGTTAGGAATTTCAAAGTTTGCAAAAAAGGCATCCAAATTCTAGATTGATTGATAGAAAAGTGATTTAGAAAGTACATATACTCCTGTTCTTAATTTAATCAATCCAAAAAGTGTTTTCTAGATTGGTTCTATAGCAATTGATGATGTAAAATGTTCATCCAATTTCACAAAAATGTCATTTCATCATATACATAATTTTTTATTATTTAAAAAGTATTTTTTTGTACCAGTGATACTATGTTCTATGCAACTAAAATGTTGGTAATGCATATGCTTCTAAGTATATGAGTGTGAAATGTAGATGTAGTGTGTTTCTCAAACAAAAGTTATACTTAGAGCATGTGTTTGAGTAGTTGTACTTGAAAATCTTCTGATTGCTGTCTTTGATTTATATGAAAGAAACTAAGAAGGAAAAAATGGTGAAGATCTTGGTCTAAACAATATCCTTTTAGAGAGAAAAAAATCAGTGGAAACATCCATGAAAGATGAAGAAAAAACATGTAGAAGCTTTTTCACAAATGTTATATATGTGGTCTTCTCTGTTCGCCTCATCATTTCTTACTCTTAGTGGGAGTTCAATTACAACTAGTATATGCACTAACTCTCACATTCACTCTAGTAGTAATGCTTCCAGTTCCTCTATCATTGGACTTGCATAAGAAGGTCAATTGCCAAAAATAAAATAAAATTGTGACCAATTGAATCATATATGTTTTTTAAAATGTTTAAAGTAGTTACATCCAACTGAGAAGTGGAGCTCTATATAAAGCTTCTCTTTTGGTGTCATTGGGGTCCATTAAAACTCTTTGCCTCGGATCCCTCACATTCATAATTCTCTCTTTAGGATCACGTTGGGGATTCTTCATTTAATAGGCTATGGCAAAGACAATTATTGGTGCTTATTAGGCATTTCTCACTAATATTACTCGCCTAGTGCAAAGTAGTTTTATCCAAAACAAACGACAAATGTATAATATGTGTCCCTACTCTTAAACTCATGCACAAATATGCACTATGTTAGAAAAGCCATAAGCAAAAGTTTTTTTTAATTGGTCACATGCATGATGTATCTTTTATGAGAAATAATTTTATTCAAATCTTGTAAGATTATTATGAGAGACAAATTTTTTCTTTAAGTATTCAATATAATTACATATCTATCTCAAATTTAAAATTATTTTAATTAAATTGAAACAATTTTATGTTAATTAATCTACGAATTCAATTGTCATAATCAAATGGGATTTGCTGACCTATAAAGTTGATGTATACAGCATACCACATAAAGCTGATGACAAGTTGACTTTAGTTAATTTCCCCAGTTGGCCTTTTTATCTTGTGGATTCCTTTTACATATGTTAAAATCATTCTTGGCTTCGTCATTGCCAAAGTACCACCCTAGCTTCCTATATATGAAAATTGAACTTAGTAAACAACTGCTAATTAAGAACACATACATCATATAGTATTTCACCAACCCCCTTCTTATTATATAATCTTGCAATTAGAGCTTCAAAAGATAATAATCAATTATATCAAATTCTAGTCAACTACTTACTTTATGTGAATTTGATGATGATACAAAAAGTCCTATACCCTGGCCCTGCACTTGAGAACCAAATAATATATAACAATTTTCATTTTTGGAAATTAGAACAACATAAGATTAGATAAAATAAAGATGGAAATAACATGTGCATGTTGTTTATATAAAACCATACTATATTTAATTTTATCTATATATATATAAATGGTGTAATACTGTAATGTCAATCTTCTAGTTTATTTTCTTATTAATTCTTCATTTTCCTATGGAAGAATCGAAATCGAACTTCATTATATTTGTTTGATTTCTACATTTATGGATGTAATAGATCAAGGTGTGCCAATCACAAATAGGTGCAACCAAAAATGCTTATTAACCTGTACAAGTCACAACCACATTTTTTGAGGTTGGGCGAAAGGACCAATGGACGGTTACCCTTTAACAGAATCTGGGCGGCTATGAGAAAAAAAAAGCATCATATGCCCCCACAAATTTTAATCAATTCGTCTTCCTTTATTACTTTATGTCTCACTCTTCAGTCTTCACTATGATTGATCAACATATATATCTTATCCAACACCTTTTCGTATTTAATATAACTTTTGACTTTTCTTTTAATTAAAAAAGATTATATGTAGGCCTTATCCAATTAGCCAAGTATATACATTAATGTACTATATATATACACACATATCAACATGCAACTTATTTTGAAAACACAAGTACAGGATTACTAACTCGTAAAGGCCTCATGTAGTTGGTTTGAACTTTTTAGTGTCGTGACAATGATCATCAGCAATAAAGTTAGATAAATTATTAATTATCAATAAGAAACAAAGCGAAACAATGTTCCTCGATAAGTGAAATATTTATTCTAATTATTTTGTACGAGCATGCCCGCTAATTAGTCACAGAATATAATTGCCAGTAACCAAAGACAGGCAAATTTACGTAAGGGGGCTTATTTTAAAAACTATTTACGGATTGGGGTTTGTTTTAAAACTAATGACGGAGGGGGTCTGTTCTTGGGTGTAACCCGCCATTGCCAATGGCGGCAAAGGTGGAGAGAGGCTGGTATCGTTACTGGTAGTGGCGATATAGGTGGAGAGAGGCTGGGACTCGCTGACCGTGATGGCGAGATAGGGCAAGGGCAATCTCGCCGTTAGCATTGGCGAGATGCTCCCTGTTGACTGGTGCCGCTAGCCCTTCTGGCGGGATTGGCGCTGTTCATTAAGAGGCACATGCATTGCTTTGTTGTTGTAAATTTTGTTTAAATAAAGCAGTTGCATGATACTCAACGTATGAAGTTGCAGATGCTCTTCTTGTTCATGATGAGACTAAACATAAGGTCTGAAATAGGGTTCAAAGCTAGCTGTAGGTTGCGCATGCTCTCCTTGTTCATGATGAGACTAAACATAAGGTCTGAAATAGGGCTTATAACTAGCTGTAAATGTTCACAGGTTAGGGGTTCAGAGATGCTACACCATATTCACATGCATACAGTTTAATGGCGTGTAAATTAAGAGATAGCTTCAGCTTTCTTCTTGTAAATTTTGTTTAAATAGAACACTTGCAATGACATTGAATACTTGCAAAATTTCATACTGAAAGAGAGTAAGAAACTGAAGAGAGGAAGAAAGAGGTTCGTTTGAAGTTTGAAATTTGCTGATTGTATAGTAAGTATTTTATATTTATTTAAATAAGTCTTATTTAGTTTTGTTTATTTGTCATGTATAAATTTTTTATTTTGAAGTAATAAAATTTGGAGGTCAAATTGCATTAATTTTGTAAATTAGATTTTTAATTTAGAAATTATTAGCAGTAATTATTTGTAAGCCTTTTTTTAACTGTTTTTGTGAATGAATTTAATTTCCGTATTTGACATATAGAATTGTTTTGGTATTATTTGAAATATAATTTAATTTAAGACAAAAACTAATTAGATGCTATTTCTTAACTATTTTCTGGTTTGTTTAGAGTTAAAAACGAAGTTTCATTTTACTTGTGATAAAATATAGTATAAGTTAACAACAAAAAAATTGTAATTTTAATTATAAAATATAGTATAAGTTAATAAAAAATTTGTAATTTTAATTATGTTCCGTGTAAAAAATTGTAATTTTAATTATGTTCCGTCTAAAATTTTTTTAAGTGTAATCCTTTCATTTATAATCCTTTTATTTTGTGTCTGAAATTTTTGGTAAAGTTGAAGAATTTTTCATAAATTATTTAATTAGATTAATTTTTTTTAGAATAAAGTATGAATGTGTAGTTTAAGTTTAATAGAGCAAGCAAATAAATAGTTTATATTTGTATCATTGACAAATATTTAATTGAAATAATAATTTGATTTGTTAGACTAAAATTTGAAGGTAAAGTTTAAGTGAATTTTTTTTAATTAGAATTTTTTTTTTAAAATTAGTATGACTAATTATTTGTAATCCTCTTTGTTCATGGTTTTTGTGGCTTAGAAGAAATTTGACTTGTGACCCTTCCGGTTATAAATATTATATGTGAGTCTTTAAGTTTTTGAAGGAATTTTTTTTGAATTATTTAATTTGACGTATGAGTAATTTTGTTTTTTTTTTTGTTAGAATGACGTCTCAATGTTTATTTAAGTTTACTAGAAGAAGCAAATAAATTTTTTTATTTTTATGATTCACAAAATAGTTAATTGAAGTAATAATTGTTTTATTTAGAAACAAATTTTAACACGTGAAGTTTAAGCCAATTTGTAATTAGGTTTTTTACGTTGAAGTAATTTTTTAATAATGTTTACTTATTTTAATTTGTATCCCAAGTTTAAGTTTAGTAGATGCAGCAAGCAGATACACTTATTTATTTTAAAAAGACTGTTGTTATGATTATTTATTTTGAATTTTGTTGATGTAGGTATATCATGAATTCAATTATTACAGTGTTGTATTTCAACGGAAGAGTATTTGAAGACAATGATGGTGTAATATTTGAAGGCAGTAAAAAGGCCATTCAGATTAAACGCGGAATTAGTTTCAATGCTTTGAAAAAAAAAATTGGAGATAAGGTAAAGTTAGAAAATAATGAAATTATTTCTACTATAAGTTGTAGATTTTTAGTTTCAGGAAAATATGTTGCGTTGCAAATTTGTGATGACGAAGATGTTGAAACTATGATCGAAAGTTTTCAACAACAACAACAAATGTCAGTTCTAGAGTTGTACGTAGAAAAGGATGTTGCTGGTGGTTCTATGTTTCATGCTGCAAATTCTGTTACGTCATGTGGACGTAATGTATCTCATTATGAGTCGGAACTGCCAAAAAATATAAGCAATTTACATGTTGATGAAGATGATGATGATGATGATGATGATTATCTTGCATCTAACTCATACGTTGAAGAGTCTTTCGATGAAGATGATAGTGATGATGGAATATCTCATACAGACGATGAAGTCACTGACATCGTTGAACCAGTTTCAATTGTTCACCCAAGCGAAGGTAAATGTTTGTGAAATACAAAATTAGTTGAATACATCTATCTTTTTATGAGAATTGTATTTAATGGTAATTAAATAGGAGTAGTTTGTTGACGTGATTTTATTTTATAAATTATTAGGTGTACCAGAAATTCAAAATCCATTTTGGAATGATGCTAGCCATTATAATAATATCAACTGGAGTCATCCGGACGAGGAGGACATTTGTGGTCTAGACATGCCAACGACTTTTAATGTTGGACAAGAATTATATGTTGGCATGGATTTTGACAGTAAAGATGCAGTCAAAAATGCACTCAAACAATATGTGATGAAGGTGCATCAAAGTTTTAAGGTTGTTGAAACGAAATCACACAAATATATCGTTTGTTGCCCCAACAACACCGAAGAGTCTCCTTGCCCTTTTTATATGAGGGCAATTTTATCCAAAAAAACTGATGCATGGAAAGTGACACAATGGGGTGGACCGCACACATGTCTAAATATGACTATGACACAAGACCATGAGAAGCTTGATTCAAATTTAATTGCGACTTGCGTAGTAGGTACGTTTTTTATGTTCATAGTATCCTAC
This sequence comes from Glycine max, assembly GCF_000004515.6. Classification (NCBI taxonomy): domain Eukaryota; kingdom Viridiplantae; phylum Streptophyta; class Magnoliopsida; order Fabales; family Fabaceae; genus Glycine; species Glycine max. Next base: position 1,641,745 of record NC_038256.2, on the reverse strand, counting down.
TTTTGTGTTATTTGTTATTTTAATTTGTAATTTTATTTACTTATTTGAATTACAGGCATGATCAGAGAAGATCCATCAATAAAAATTTCTTTGATTCAAGAAAGGATAAATAGTGAATTTTCCTATAAGGTTTCATACAGAAAAGCATGGATGGCCAAACAAAAGGCGATTGCAATTGAATATGGCGATTGGGAAGAGTCGTATGCGAAACTCTCGTCATGGCTAACACACATGCAAAATCATTCTCCTGGCTCTTACTTTCAAATACTACATGACGATTTTATTGTTGGCAATAGGGTGAGTCGCGAACATCGTCAATTTCATAGAGTATTTTGGACATTTGGTCAATGCAAGGAGGCTTTTAAGTACTGTAAGCCAATCATACAAGTTGACGGCACACATTTATACGGAAAATACCGTGGGACCCTATTAATGGCCACATCGCAAGATGGAAATGGTGGTGTTCTTCCTCTAGCATTCGCCGTGGTCGAAGGCGAGACGCTAACAGCATGGTCATGGTTTTTGGCCCACTTGCGTGAACACGTCACAGATAAGAATGGAATTTGTCTAATATCTGATCGTCACGCGAGTATAAAGTCTGCTGTCGCTAATGAAGCACTTGGTTGGCAACCTCCCCACGGCTATCATGTGTACTGCGTCCGACACATAGCCAGCAATTTCAATCGCAAATTCAACAACGCGAAACAAAAAGAGATGTTCAAGAAATTGGGTAAGGTTTATTTTATACATTAATTTAATTTGAGTTTCATGTCTACGTACAACTGTTGATGATAACAAATTTGATGCAGCGTACACTCCTTGCAAGCATGTGTTTGATCAAAACTTAGAAAAATTTCGTCAATTGAGTCCAGCTATAGCAAGATGGATTGATCGAATCTCAAAGGAAAAATGGAGCATGGCTTACGATACATCTGGACGACGATATGGTCACATGACAACCAACTTATCAGAATGTGTGAATAAGGTGTTGAAAGATTGTCGCAGCATTCCAATAACAGCGTTGGTGAAGTCAACATATAGTAGGTGCCGAAAGTACTTTATTGATCGTGGTCGCCAAGCCCAAAGACAATTAAGAGAAGGCCAAGTTTATTGTTCTAAGCTTGTTACAGAACTTAGGAAAAATCAAGAACAAGCTTGTTCGCACATCGTTCGCGTGTATGATATCCACTCGACAAGGTTTGAAGTAGAGGAGACCTTCAATCCTATAACGCAACGTGGCGGACAAAAATGGGCAGTTAACTTGAATGGCCATTACTGTCAATGCGGAAGGTATTCTGCGCTTCACTATCCATGTTCACACATTATTGCAGCTTGTGGTTACGTGAGCATGAACTACTACCAATATATAGATGTTGTTTACACCAATGAGCACATCTTAAAAGCATACTCCGCACAGTGGTGGCCTCTTGGGAATGAAGCGGCAATTCCTCCTTCTGATGAGGCATGGACACTAATCCCTGACCCAACTACAATTCGTGCGAAAGGTCGGCCAAAATCAACAAGGATAAGGAATGAGATGGATTGGGTCGAACCATCTGACCACCGACAAAAATGTAGTAGATGTGGAGCTGAAGGGCACAATAGGCGTCGATGTCCAATGCAATCTGACCGTGGGAGTAATTCATTTAATTGATTTATGTATGTTACATGCCTGACTTGTATTGCTTTAGGTTTTGTTCAATGTATTTACTTGTTGGTCTTCAATGAAATCGTCAGTTACTTTTTGTTGAATGTGTGCTTCTAATGAAATAAAATTACATTTAGAAGTTGAAATAAATGGAGTGGATCAATCGAGGTTGAGTGACATTGGTGTTGATCGTTAGTTAGAAACGTTAGTGTCTAAGTATTTTGTCTTAGTTTTTTATTTGAAGGGTGAGGGCTAAGTTCTTTTTATTTTATGGTTAGGGCTAAGTTTTTTATTTTAGGGTTAGGGTTAATTTTATAATTGTATGGGGTAGGGTTAGGCCTTATTTTTTATTTGTTGGGGTTAGGGCTAAGGTTGTTTATTTTTGGGTTTAGGGGGAATTTTTTTATTTTAGTGGTTAGGGTTAATTTTTTTATTTGAAGGGTTAGGGTGTAGTTCTTATTTTTTAGGGGTTAGGGCTAAGTTTTTTTATGATTTAGGGGTTAGGGTTAAGTTTTTTATTTGAAGGGTTAGGGTTAGTTCTTATTTTGGAGGGGTTAGGCTTATTTTTTTTATTTAGGGTTAGGGTGTATTTCCGAACATTATAGGGTTAGGGCTAAGTTTTCTTATTTTAGGGTTTAGGGTTTATTTTTTTAATGTGTACTTGTAATGAGATAAAATTACATTTAGAAGTTGAAATAAAATTTGTTTTTTTTAATGTGTACTTCTAATGAAATAAAATTACATTTAGAAGTTGAAATAAAATTTCGTTTTTTTAATGTGTACTTCTAATGAAATAAAATTACATTTAGAAGTTGAAATAAAATTTGTTTTTTTTAATGTGTACTTCTAATGAAATAAAATTACATTTAGAAGTTGAAATAAAATTTCGTTTTTTTAATGTGTACTTCTAATGAAATAAAATTACATTTAGAAGTTGAAATAAAATTTGTTTTTTTTAATGTGTACTTCTAATGAAATAAAATTACATTTAGAAGTTGAAATAAAATTTATTTTTTTAAACGGTAAGGGTTTAGTTCTTATTTTTTAGGGTTAGGCTTAGTTCTTATTTTAGGGGTTAGGGTTAAGTCATTTTATTTTAGGGTGTATGGTTATTTTTTTTTATTTTAGGGGTTAGTTCTTATTTTTGAGGGGGTAGGGGGTAGGGAAGGATAGAGGGTTGAATGAGGAATCTGTGCATGAAAATGA